>NC_053429.1:14446859-14526349 GCF_007990345.1 Gossypium hirsutum
ATGTATGTATCAATATGCCTTGCTAAACTACATATCTTTTTTAGTAAGATTCTTCACCTGAAACAATCATTGTCACCTATTATTCACACATATTGTATTTAGTCCCATTAGGTCACATAATACACCTACCTAAAAAAATTTAAGGAGAACTAAATGGTGAGACACCTAGTGAAACCCCTTGAGACAGACCTAGCTCCTTGATATATCAATAGAACTTCTCGTAAGTATCTTTAAAGGACAGAAGCAAGGGGACTCAAGGGGAAAAAGAAACCTTCTAACAACACTCCAATGTTGTTTGAGCTAGACCAGATTAGCCAGCAGGATTGGTTGGATCAATAATTGACTGAAGAATCGGTCTAAAATGTGGCTTTGAACTAGTTAGATTAGGAACCCTATTGTTGATGTTCGAGTCCATAAATATTATTATTCAATATTTATGAGGTTAGTATAAAGGTTAGTTAAATTTGAGTCCCTTAATTTTTTCAATTGGATAGTTAATGATGGTACAATTACTAAATTGTAAAATTTGTAAAAGTTAATCATTATGAATTTTTAATTAATTGAAGGACCGATTGAGTAATTGGACTATTTTATTATAGCCAAAACAGTGGTGGGACTAGTTGTAACCCACCAAATTGATTAATTAATGAAAGATTAATTAAGTTAATTATAATTATTTACTAAACTAATTAAGTATATAAGACAAATTTAAAAATAAAAACACACATTTCTTCCTGTTCATCTTCTCAAAGCTCAAATTTGAATGTTATGGCAATTTTGCTTTTAGGGACTAAATTTAATAAAATGTAAAATTTTAGGGAGCATTTAAAAATTACAATTGAACTGATATATGCATATAATAGGATAGTATACAATTTTAGGAATTGACAAATTGAATTAAATAATTATATAGATTGGAAATTGGACCAAATAAAAAATAATCAAGGAAAAGACAAAATTGTTGAATAATCCTTGAAATTTCAACTTAATTGTTGATTTTGTAAGGAAGTTCATATGGCATGATTGAGTTTAAATTTTTATACATTTGAATTATAATTTGCGTATGTTTGATAATAATTTGAATTATTTGCAACTTGGTACAAAAGGTGAGACATGGACTAAATTGTAAAGAAATGGTAAATTGAATGATAGATTGAATGAATTGCAATTTGAGATATTTCATGAATTGATAGTTGATTATGACTGACCAAATCATATTGTTATGGATTTGATTGACTATCGAGATAGAGGATTAAATTAAATAAAATTGAAAATAGTATAACTTGGTGAAATTGGGAAATTGGCTTGGAATTGAGATGATTTATGTTATTCAATGTATGAAATGATATCTTGATTGATGAATTGATAATATTGAGATCAATAGAATGAGAATCGAACTTTTAATGAAATTGTATTATTGGGTATCTTATTAACTGTTTGGGCAGAGTCAGATATAGTTGGCATTTTTAGAAAAAATCTAGTTCAAAAACGGTTTTCTTGCATAGAGGAAATAAAAATTTTGAAAACCAACCCAGTTTGTGATATTTAAAGCAATAAACCCTAGACCAAAATCGTAACTGTGTTTTCAAATAGGCAGATCATTGTCGTTCCCGAGTTACAACCAAACGATCTTCTCCACTATTCTCGTACCATGAATTGCTTCAAGTGTGGGCTCTAATTATTCGAATCAAACACAGAACTAGAAATATCTTTCTTTTCTTTGGGGTGAAAAATAAAATTATCCTCTCAAATAGAAACTGAAAGAATCGTTGTTCTGAAAAAATATATTTAATTCTTAGATAATAAAAGTCTCTCTATTTTTGGGCAGAATAACGACATTTGAAAGTTGTGTTAGTAGCTCTACTGGTGTCATCTATTTATAAGGAGAGAAGATAGAAACTATGTTGAATTGTAGAAGTTTATTTCAACTAGAAAATGAAATCCTAGATCAACTAGGATGTAGGGGGCGAAAACCCTAGTTAATGAGACTAGGGTTTGTCGTCCCCTTTGTTACATAAAAGGCTTATGGGCCTCTTCCATACCGGGTCTAATTACAAGTACTGTTTGGGCTTTTAACCCAGTACTTTATAATTTGATCCAACCCAATATTTGTTTTTTTATTTCCAAAAAAAAACTTCAATATATTTCCAATTAAATAAATTTTCTCAACACAATTCTAATTCCGTTAAAATCATGACGAATTTATAGTAAAAGAATCTAGGAGAAAATGTATTTAATATTTCTGCATTCAACGGTGGACTATAACCAAATGATTTATTTCCATTTTTTGAACTTTATTTAATTCCGAAAACATAAATTTATTTTTTAGGTCATTTTCATTTTGGAGAAAACCACATTCATTTTCAAATGATTTCATTTCTCCATTTTCATTTTCATTTTGAGAAAATCTTAACCATTTCCAAATGTTTCCTATTTCTCCATTTCACCATTTCTGTTTATTTGATTCAACATGCAATTCATTTTTTGTTTCAACGAGCTAGAGAAGGGACCAATTGGACATATGCAATTAAGGCTCAAATTATAACGCCCTGAATTTTGGGTTGAAATAGGTCGTGTGTGCCCAATGGGCTCGTGGGCCTCACACGGGCCTCTGTCGTGGATATGTGGAAATATTGAACCTGGTTGTGTCACTTTACATGGCTAAGTTTGATTTAGGGCTTAGCGGGCCAAATGAGCATATGGGTCCCACTTGGGCCGGATAACGGGCCTTAGGCCCATCTACACTGTTATGTCTATTTAGGTTATTTTAGTCGCTTGATGCGATGGTGTATCTTTTATTGGGTCGTTAGGACCCCTATAGTGCAAAATTACCGAAATAACCCTGTAGGGTAAAATGATTGAAATGCCCCTACATGGTAAATTGACTGTTTTGCCCCCATGTGAGGTATTTATAAATATGTACAAGTATGACTGTATTTTAGCTTGCAAATTAAATTGTAATAAGATACATGTATGATTCTATGACATGACACGACATGTAGCATGATGCATTGCATGAGGGTGGGTTTATATGATTGGGGGAAGTGTATTGTACTGGCAGCTCTGCTATAAATTACTGATGGCTTTAAGCCTATTATACTGGCAGCTCTACTGCAAATACTGTTAGTGCCGCAACCAGTGCTATTTTGGAGTGTAGGGATGGGTGGGTTGATTATATCCCAACATGGAGTGTAAGGCTGGCACGGAGATGGAGTGTAGAGGCTGGATTGGGTAGGACTTGCATACTACTTACTGTTACTGCACTGTTTACTGTTATTGTAATGGGCTAAACCCCGAATATTTATATGACTACTTCTGTATTGAGATGGGCTTAGGCCCAGACTGCTTATTGTTACTAATATATGCTTAGGCCCAGAATGTATTCGCTCTCTGTATGTTAGTGTAATGCCCCAAAAATCTCGAAATCCAGAAATCTAGAAATCCCGAATTTTTTTTATTTTCAATTTTGATAAAATTGTTTTTAATATTCTTATCCAAGCGATAATTTTAGTAGGTCTTAGCTAAGGTTGAGTTCAAATTAAAGGGGAGAAGAAATTATAATTTAATTATTGAAAGAATCAGGCTGACAAATAAGTGGGCTTTTGAATAAATGAAGAAACAATTGGACATAAAAAGAGCCTGTGGTGGAGTGGCTAAGTGACACCACATAAGGTGTAGTGAGATGGCATTAGTAGCTAGCAAAGGGGTCCAAGGTTCGAATCCTAGCTTAGTATTTTTAGAAGTTTAATTTTGGCCTTCTAGAAGGATGGAAGTGGCAAGAAGATGGACTCTAAGGGGAGTGTTCAGAAGAGAAAATTAAGGAAATGATCAAGGGGTTATTAGGGAGAAAAATGAGGAGATGAGAAGGGAGAAGTGATGGAGCCGAATTGGGAATTGAGCATGGCAAATTCAGCTATAAGGGCTATAAATAGGGGCTGAATACAGGGTTGCCAGGCTACTGCTGAAATTCTTCTTCACATTGTTGCCAGAAACCCCTTTCTCCAAAAGCTAGAAACCCTTTTCTTTTCAAGATCCAAAAAGTCGAAAACCCTTTTATTTTTTTCTTTGCTTCCTGCCGATTTCTATTCTTCTCCACACAATTTTCTTTGTTTCACTTGGCTGATTTCTTCTTCTACTCTTCTTCTTTAATCTATACCAAATAAACCTTATTCACCATACTAAGTTTGAAAAGCCGAAAAACTGAATCTCCCAAGGGCTGAATACTCTTTGACCGAATCTAGTGTAAGTGTTACTCTTCCAATCAGCTTTCTTTGCTAGGTATCAATTATTGTCCCTCACTCTTTCAATAAACTTTGGTAGGGAATTAGTATCTGACCTCAGATCTTAGCTCTCTACCAAATTGCTCTTTAGGTGTTTCCAGTTTTGGTAAGTATTCCTCATCCATTGGCTAAGGCTGGCCGAATAGCCATAGTATGGTAAGGGGACTTGTGTTGGATACGAGTCACCTATTACTCTAGTTTTAATAGTTACGATTGGTGCAGATCTAGGAGTTGATCGTGGTTAGTGAAGGGGTTGTTATACTTATCGCACAAGGTAAGGTTAAGGTGAGATTCTGGCTTTTGGTAAAGTATTCGATAAGTATGTAAGATTAATCTTTGAGTGATATCGATTGTAGGTTTGGGCTAAGGAGATGGCATCACGCTTACCTACCAGGTGTACACATACACTGCACACACATTATGTATCGACAAAAGTCGAAATGCCGAAAAGCTGAAAGTTTGGCTACGGTAGTCTTGCGAGTGCAAGAACACCTATAAGGGGGAGACAGATAGGTTGCCTGAGGCCCACGGGCGATTCCGTGGACTTGGGTTGTGATTTGGCCATACGGACCGAAATAGGCTAAATGGGGCCGATAGGCTGTTGAGCCCATAATAGGCAAAAACTGAATATTGATGCTATGAGATAGGAATTTGTATGTGAGCATGAATATGAATGTGACTAGGCCTAACGGGCCATATAAATGTGATTTGGGCCTAATGGGCCATATACAGGTGATTTGGGCCTAATGGGCCATATGAATATGATTGGGCTTAATGGGCCAGATACAGGTATGTGAATTTGTTTGGGCTTTGTAAGGGGTTTTGGGCCTAGTATATGATAACTACATAAGACTTAATTAATATTTTGTGACCGTGGACAGGTCAGAGGGTTAAGGTCTGGCAACGGGTATATGCATGTCTAGGATTGGATCTAAGGAAAGCTTGGTACTTAAGCGGTCTTAATGACACACCTCCTCTTCTCTGGAATCCTACCTAGTGCATAGTGTTCGTTTATCTTAGCTCACAGGACTTGCTAACGGGTCAAGGTAAGTGAAAACCGTAATTAAGGGTAAATTACCAAAATGCCCCTAAGGGAAAAAATGACCAAAATACCCCTAGGTGTAGAATGTAAGTTTTATGGATGTGACATGCATACATATGATATTCTGCTTAGGTTGCATATGGGTTGGGACTTATGGAACGAATGAAGTATATGAGGATCGCATGGTTGCTTGACAATCGTGGATCCACCGACGGCTTTTAAAGCCCAATATGTAAATGAAGGTAGTTCCGCAACTGGGCTACCATGGTGTGTGGGCTGGGTGGGTTGATATTTATATCCCCACATGGTGTGACGAGGGACGGAGTTGGTGTGTAGTGGATGGATAATCTGGATGGGATTGCATTGCATGATTGCAGGTTTGATGATTTTTTTTTTGAATGCTTGTTTTTGCCAAGGGTTGTACACACTGAGTTTGCAAAAACTCACCCCTCTTTTATTTTATTTTTAGGTGATGCTAAGTAGAAGGTTCGATGTTTGGAGGGACTCTGGGTGGCCGGCTAGCAAGATAATTCAGACTTGTTTTTTTTAAGCATTTAAGTTTTTTATTTCTTTTGTAAGTATGTTTCAGACCAGATTGTAATAAGGTTTTCATTGTGTTATTATTACTTAAATTATTATTATTTTCATTGTAATTACGAGAAGTTGAACATGGATTTCTTAAATTATAGTATGTTTTCTACGTTTCTGCAACTAAGTTTAAAAAAAAACAAATGCTTTAAACAAGGCTTTCATAACTAAAAGGTTTTTTTTTGTTAACTAGGGTTTCTTTTATTTTAAGAAGTGTTTTCAATGAAAACACGGTTTTCACTAAAACACTTCAATGTGACACACCAGATTCGGCCATAGCGTCTGGGCCAAGTTTGGGTGTTACATTTAGTGGTATCAGAGCCCAGGTTGTAAAACTCAGGCTGTGAAGTGGGCCTTATTACTATTTGGTTTTTTTCCATTTAAAAAAAATTGGATCACACTATTATGGAAAAGGGAAATCTTGCTGAGCGGCACACCGAGTCTCCGATGTCAAACCAAGTAAGTAATTTTATTTATTTAAGTTTATTGAAATTGTTATACAGTAGATAGTTAGAGGGCTACTTTATATGATTATGTTAGAATGGAACTGAAGCCCGTAGGATCCTGAAACTGTAGAGGATTTTCGAAAACAATCTTCTCTTAAATTTCTTCCATAAAACATCGGGTTAATTATTAAACTAACTAAAACTTCATAAAATTTTAATCCAGATAATACATGAATCGACGATGAGTGCTAGAAGAGGTGCAAGGGGCCGTGGCCGAGGCCGCGGAAGTGCTAGGGCCGAATCGTCAGCATCGGGCCATATGCCCAATGTTAGAGTAGAAGAGGCTCCAGCCTCACCTGTGGCTGGGAATAGACAGTATGATCGGGCCGCGAGAGAAGATGCATTGTCACAGGTAATGCTGAGAATTTTAGAAAGGGTCACTGGGCCCAATAATGGCAGCGGAAGTAGGGGGTCCATTCTGGAGCGACTTCGATCAAACTGGGCTAAGAAATTTAAAGGCGTGGCTGGTGTGGCTCCTAACGTGGCTAAATATTGGTTGGAGGCCACTGAAAGAATAATGGAGGATTTGGACTACTCACCGGAACAAAAGCTGAAAGGAGTTGTTTCACTATTAAGGGAAGAAGCCTACCAATGGTGGTCGACAGTGAAAGAGGGTACCCAACCGGAGCGGGTCACTTGGCAGTTCTTCAAAGCTGCTTTCCAAGGGAAGTATGTGGGTGCAAGCTATGTGGATACTAGGAGGAAGGAGTTCTTGAACTTGACCCAAGGAAACAAATCGGCGGCGGAGTATGAGGCGGAGTTTCTATGCCTTAGTAGGTATGCAAGGGTAATGGTGGCAACAGAGTATGAGCGTTGCGTTAGGTTTGAGGATGAGTTTGGAGATAGCCTTAGGGTACTGATAGCTCCACAAAGAGAATGAGTTTTTTCGGAGTTGGTGGAGAAAGAAAAGATAGCGGAGGAGGTAAAGCATACTAAGCGCTTAAATTGAGAAAAAGAAAGGGGTAAGAGTAAAAGGGAGGCTAAGACTCCTGGTGTTGGACAGATGCCTAGGGCTAGGGCTAGAGTTAATGGGCTAGATAGAGTAGGGCCCCCTGCTGTTAATCCAGAGGTGCCACTTTGTGCTGATTGTGGGAAAGGTCATGTAGGCGAGTGTTGGAAGAGGACGAGGGCTTGTCTAGCTTGTGGATATATGGAGGATAGGATCAGGAATTGCCCTAGAATGTCAGCTCAAGTGCCAATCGTGGATCGAGGTGGTGTACAGCCACCGAGGGGTGGTCAGCTACCACCGAGAGGCCGTGACCAGGCCAGGGGTGGAAACAGTTTGGGTTGTGGAGCACCAAGCAGAGGTGCTGGTCATGCTGAGGCCAGACAGCCAACTTTGGTCTGTACAACACGTCGTCAAAAGGATGCAGACACTCTAGAGGCGAATAATGGTACGTGCTTACCCATAGTCTGCTATTTACCTAAGTTGGAATTAGATTGCGCAGTGGAAGTATGGTGTGGTAGTCTATGTTAGTAGTTGGAAATTTTGAGGACGAAATTTCTTTTAGGGGGTAGAGTTGTAACGCCCTAAAAATCCTGAAATCTTGAATTTTCTTTATTTTCAATTTTGATAAAAATCGTGTTTAATATTCTTATCCAAGAAATAATTTTAGTAGGTCTTGGCTAAGGTTGAGTTCGATTTAAGGGGTAGAAGAAATTATAATTTAATTATTAAAAGAACTAGGGCTGACAAATAGGTGGGCTTTTGAATAAATGAAGAAATAATTAGACACAAAAAGAGCCTGTGGTGGAGTGGCTAAGTGACGCCACATAAGGTGTAGTGAGGTGGCATTAATAGCTAGCAAGGGGGTCCAAGGTTTGAATCCTAGCTTAGTATTTTTAGAAGTTTAATTTTGGCCTTCTAAAAGGATGGAAGTGGCATGAAGATGGACTCCAAGGGGAGTGTTCAAAAGAGAAAATTAAGGAAAAGATCAAGGAGTTATCAGGGAGAAAAATGAGAAGATGAAAAGGGAGAAGTGATGAAGCCGAATTAGGAATTGGGCGTGGAAAATTTAGCTATAAGGGCTATAAATAGGGGCTGAATACAGGGTTGTCAGGCTACTACCGAATTTCTTCTCAACCTTGTTGCTAGAAACCCCTTTCTTCAAAAGTCGAAAACCCTTTTCTTTTCAAGATCCAAAAAGCCAAAAACCCTTTTGTTTTTCTTTCTTTTCTTCCTGTCGATTTCTATTCTTCTCTGCAAAATTTTCTTTGTTTCACTTAGCCGATTTCTTCTTCTACTCTTCTTCTTTAATTTGTACCAAATAAACCTTATTCACCATACTAAGTTTAAAAAGCTGAAAAGCCAAATCTCCCAAGAGCTGAATACGCTTTGACCAAATTTAGTGTAAGTGTTACTCTTCCAATCGGTTTTCTTTACTAGGTATCGATTATTGTCCCTCACTCTTTCAATCAACTTTGGTAGGGAATTAGTATCTGAGATCAGATCTTAGCTCTCTACCGAATTGCTATTTAGGTGTTTGCGGTTTTGGTTCGTATTCCTCATCCATTGGCTAAGGTTGGCCGAATAGCCATGGTAAGGTAAGTGGACTTGTGTTGGATACGAGTCACCTATTATTCTGGTTTTCATAGTTACGATTGGTGCAGATTTAGGAGTTTATCGTAGTTAGTGAGCGGGTTGTTATACTTATCACGCAAGGTGAGGTTAAGGTGAGATTCTGGCTTTTGGTAAAGTATTCGATCAGTATGTAAGATTAACCTTTGAGAGACATCGATTGTAGGTTTGGGCTAAGGAGATCGCATCACGCTTACTTACCAGGTTTGGGCTGAAAGTTTGGCTACGGTAGTCTTGCGAATGCGCGAACACTTGTAAGGGGAAGACTGATAGGTTGCCTGAGGCCCATGGGCAATTTTGTGGACTTGGGTTGTGATTTGGCCATATGGGTCGGAATGGGCTAAATGGCCCGATGGTCTGTTGAGCCCATAATAGGCAAAAACTGAATATTGATCCTATGAGATAAGAATTTGTATGTGAGCATGAATATGAATGTGACTGGGCCTAACGGGCCATATAAATGTGATTTGGGCCTAATGGGCCATATACAGGTGATTTGGGCCTAATGGGCCATATGAATATGATTGGGCTTAATGAGCCAAATACAGGTATGTGAATTTGTTTGGGCTTTGTAAGGGTTTTGGCCTAGTATATGATAACTACATAAGACTTAATTAATATTTTACGACTGTGGATAGGTCAATGGGTTAAGGTGTGGCAACGGGTATATGCATGTCCAGGATTAGACCTAGGGAGAGCTTGCTACTTAAGCGGTCTTAATGACTCACCTCCTCTTCTCTGGAACCCTACTTGGTGCATAGTGTTCGTTCATCTTAGCTCATGGGACTTGTTAACAGGCCAAGGTAAGTGAAAACCGTAATTAAGGGAAAATTATCGAAATGCCCCTAAGGGAAAAAATGACCAAAATACCCCTAGATGTAGAATGTAAGTTTTATGGATGTGACATGCATACATATGCTATTCTGCTTAGGTTGCATATGGGTTTGGAATTATGGAACGGAGGAAGTATATGAGGATCGTATGGTTGCTTGACAATCGTGGATCCACCGACGGCTGTTAAAGCCTAATATGTAAATAAAGGTAGTTCCGCAACCGGGCTACCATGGTGTGTGGGTTGGGTGGTTGATATTTATATCCTTACATGGTGTGACGGGGGACGGAGTTGGTATGTAGCGGATGGATAATCTGGATGGGATTGCTTTGCATGATTGCATGTTTGATGATTTTTTTAATGCTTGTTTTTGCTGAGGGTTGTACACACTGAGTTTTTGAAAACTCACCCCCTCTTTTATTTTATTTTCAGGTGATGCTCAGTAGAAGGTTCAATGTTTGGAGGGACTCTGGGTGGCCAGCTAGCAAGATAATTCGGACTTGTTTTTTTTAAGCATTTAAGTTTTTTATTTTTTTCAGTATGTTTCAAACAGATTGTAATAAGGTTTTCATTGTGTTATTATTACTTAAATTATTATTATTATTTTAATTGTAATTACGAGAAATTGAACATGGATTTCTTAAATTATACTATGTTTTCTATGTTTCCGCAACTAAGTTTTTTTTAAAAAAGAAAACAAATGCTTTAAATAAGGCTTTCGTAACTGAAAGGTTTTTTTTTTGTTAACTAGGGTTTCTTTTATTTTATGAAGGGTTTTCAATGAAAATACGATTTTTGTTAAAACACTTTAATGTGACACACCAGATTTGGCCATAGCATCTGGGTCGGGTTTGGGGTGTTACAGTTCGACTGTTTGTTATTATGGGATTACACACTAAGTTTTCGTAAACTCACCCTTTCTTTTAACTGCGCAGGTAATCCCCAACCTTAGACGATTTAGAGCCGCGAAGGAGTCGGAGGTGGCCACACAATTACAATGATCTGATATTGGGTTTCTAATTATGTAATAAGGCCGTTTGGGGGATTTTTAACTTTTTTTGGGCTTTTGATTTCGTATTTTAAACTACTAGAATAGGAACATCGAGTTTTCAAAATGATAACATTTTGAAGAAAAACCTACATTTTTAACCTTAAGGTTTTCAATTAGAGAAGCTTCGTGGTTTTATTTGGATCAGGACATCAAAGATAACAAACGTTTTGATAAGTTAATATCAGATATAAAAACAAAATTTGTCGAGTTTTCTCAAGTAATAAAAACTAAATGGGTTTTAACTAAAAAAAATAGTTTTCACCAACAAGTTCAAGTTTTAGAAGGTACTCGTCAGATTTGGTCGTAACGTCTACGCCAAGTATGGGGTGTTACATTTAGTGGTATCAGAGCCAGGTTGCAAAACTCGACTGTGGAATGGGTTGTCAAAATTTTGTATCATAAGAGGTTGGTTTCAAATATGTGAATGTGTTGAGGTATTTTTCTGAAAAGTGTGGCACACTGATTTGCCGGCGCCAAATCTGTAAGTTCTCTGACATTTTTTACTATTGTAGACTGAAATGTTATGCTATAGGTAGTGGTACTATACTGGAAACATTAGAGTCTGAGAAAACTGAGACTGTGGAGGACTGAAAATTGTAGTGAGACTCTACTCTACGAAAACAAAATTTTAACCATTGCTTGATCATAAAATATTCGTTAATAATTACTAGAATTATGAACTGATACATAAGACTTTTAAACAAATAATTTGTTATCGAAATGAGCACTAGGGGTATACGGGGCTATGGTAGAGGTAGTGGAGGTGTTGGGGCTGGGTCTTCAGCATCAAGTTACATGCCTGCTAAGAAGGTACCAGCTTTACCGGAACATGAGATGGTTCAAGAGATGGAAGTCAGAGTAAGTTCACCAACTTCAGGTAGCGATAACCCGGGGCGTGGTACTGAGGGGCTAACCCGGTTACTAAAGGAAGTACTTGAGGAAGTTAAGAAGATTGGTGAAACACTCTAGGCTAGGTGTATGGACTGTAGGAAGAAGAGAGATCGCAGTTCTCTGGGGCTAGAGCCTCGTTCTGTAAAGCATGTTAAAATGCGTCTGAACTTTCCAACTTGTGAGCATTGTAAAAGGAGTCACTCGGGCAAATGCTAGAGGAAGTCAGGAGCATGTCTCAAATGCGGGTCTAAGAAGCACCGGGCTCAGAACTGCAAAATCACTATTAAGTCAGGTATGTTTTGTTTGAATATAATAATTTAGACATAGAAATTGTATAAGTGTGACGTCTATATCCTCCAATGGTTAGATGTTTTGGGTGTGTGTAAGAGGTTTCAAGTTCAATTTAAAGCGTGGAAGTGTTATTGGGATCGAAGTGCACAGCGAGAGCGCAGTGGTGTAGTCCGAGTTGTGTGACAGTTTTGATAGTTGGAAATTTTGAGGATGAAATTTTTGTTAAGGGGGTAGAGTTGTAACGCCCCGAATTTCGAGCCTAAAAGAATTAGGTTTCGCAAATCGGAGGAATTGGAATTTAGTTGTGCAAGTGGATGATACAATTAAATGTCTGCTCAAGTGGTTAAGGGTCCTGATAGGAGTTGGAAAAGTCCTGGGTTCAAACCTGTGCTTTAGAAAAAATTTTGGTTTTAAGTGAATAAAACCCTAGATGCTTGGATGAAGACCTTTTAAATTATTGTGTTAAATAAATGACACAATGAAGCATGTGGTCTAGTGGTTGTGGCATCATTAAGATTGCAAGGGAGCCTGGGTTCAAGTATTGGCTCTTGCAATTTATTTTAATTTTTGCTCTCAAGTAAATCTGGACATTGGTATGTAGGGCTTATATTTTATTACGACTGATTGATGACATAAGTGAGCTTCTGGCCTAGTGGTGGTGGCGTGACATGACTATTGTGAGAGCAAGGGTTCGAATACCATGGCAAGCAAGAAGCAACTATTTTGCTATCAGGGGGCGGCAAGAGTTAGTGTTGGATTTGAACTCTGGTGACGGAGAGTTTTAATTGGTCTTGGGGTTGGTTGTGGAGGATATCAAGGAGGGATAAGGGGAGAGAATCATCAAGATTTTCAAGGAGTTCGAGATTGGGGAGTCGTAGCTGATTTGGGGGTTAAAAATTTGGCTAAGGAGTCCTTGTATTCATTTTTCGGCTCTTGTGTTTTTGGAGAGGTGTTGCCGAATTTTCCTTACTTTTAGTGCGAAATTACCTTGCTACCATTTTTGGGTTTTGGGAAAACAGGTTAGCTTCTCAGTAATTTTCTAATTGTCTTTCTTTCTCCGGTTTTTTTCCATCTCTCTTTTACTCAAAACCGAATGGTATTTCTCTCATGCCTCTCTAGTTTTTCTCCTCTTCTGACCATTCCTTCTAAAAGCTAGCCAAATTTTTGCATCTCTCTTCTCTGCCAATATTGGCTCATTACACTCTTTTGTCTTCTTTTTCTCTTTCATTCCTTTTGTTTTACCCTCATGGTCGAACCTATTATTTCCCCATTCTCAACGTTTCTTCTATTATTCCTAAGATGTGATTAAGCCGAATATCCCCTCTTTTAAGCATCTTATTTTCGTGAAGTCGAAAGCTTAACCTAGGTGTTAGTTAGCAATCAGTTTCTCAAAGGTTGAAGGGGTTTGTTAGTGTTATTGAAGCAACCTAGATCTTTTCCTCAGTCTTCTGTTAAGGTAAATACTTAGCTCTATTTCCATTTGGGTAAGGGCTAAATATGGTATATGTTGTTTTGGGACAAAATTTCGTGAATGTAAGGCCACTAAGATTTGTGTGATGGTTCATATTATCAGCAAAGGGCGGGCGATTGAGTTTTACCCAACAATCTAAGAGGAATAGGCTGGTTTGCACTAAATTGAAGAGGTAATAGTTGTTGGATTTGGAGTTAGTATTAATAAGTGAATGTAGATCTTTTTGCACTTGATTAATTGGATACTCTAATTGGTTATAGGTGCGGTGCTCATGAAGTGATTATTTGTTTAGCAAAACAGGTGTGTAATCGGGTACTATGTTTGTTAATCGGGTGAAAAGCTGAAAATATGTATTTCACTGAATAGACAGTAGTTCGGGAAATGTCGAAATCCCGAAAAGTAGAAAGTTCGACAACGGTTGCCACACGAGCATGCGAACGCACATGTGGATAATTCGATACAATAGTAGAGCCCACCATGAGCGATCTTATGGGCTCAGGCCGATTTTAGGCTGAAATGGGTCGTGTGGGCCCAATCGGCTCATGGGCCTCACATGGGCCTTTGTCATGGATATGTGAAAATATTGAACCTGGCTGTGTCATTTTACGTGGCTAAGGTTAATTTAAGGTTTAGCGGGCCAAATGAGCATGTGGGTCCCGCTTGAATAACGGGCCTTAGGCCCATCTGCACCATTATGTCTGCTTAGGTTATTTTAGTCACTCGAGGCAACAGTAGATCTTCTATTGGGTCATTAGGACCCCTGTAGTGCAAAATTACCGAAATACCCCTGTAGTGCAAAATTATCGAAATACCCCTGCAGGGTAAAATGACTGAAATGCCCCTATATGGTAAAATGATTATTTTGCCCTCATGTGAGGTATTTATAAATATGTACAAGTATGACTGTATTTTAGCTTGCTAATTAAACTGTAATAAGATACATGTATAATTCTATGATATGACATGACATGTGGCATGATGCGTTGCATGGGGGTGGGTTTTTATATGAATGGAGGAAGTGTACTGTAGTGGCAGCTCTGCTGCAAATTACTGATTGCTTTAAGCCTATTATACTGGCAGCGATGCTGCAAATACTGTTAGTGTCGCAACTGGTGCTATTTTGGATTGTAGGGATGGGTGGGTTGATTATATCCCCACATGGAGTGTAGGGCTTGTACAGAAATGGAGTGTAGAGGCTGGATTGGGTAGGACTTGCATACTGCTTACTGTTACTACACTGTTTACTGTTATTGTAATAGGCTAAGGCCCGAATATTTATATGACTACTTCTGTATTGAGATGGGCTTAGGCCCAAACTACTTACTGTAACTAATATAGGCTTAGGCCTAGAACGTATTCGCTCTTTGTATGTTCGACTTTTTGTTATTATGGGATTACACACTGAGTTTTCGTAAACTCACCCTTTCTTTTAACTGCGCGGGTAATCCCCAGCCTTAGACGATTTGTAGCTGCAAGGGACTTGAAGGTGGCCACACGATTGCAGTGGATCTGATATTGGGTTTCTGATTATGTAATAAAGCCATTTAGGGGATTTTTAACTTTTATTGGGCTTTTGATTTCGTATTTTAAACTGCTAGAATAGGAACACCGAGTTTTCAAAATGATAACGTTTTCGAAGAAAAACCTGCATTTTTAACCTTAAGGTTTTCAACTAGAGAAGCTTTCACGGTTTTATTCGGATTAAGACATCAAAGATAACAAGCATTTTGATAAGTTAATTTCAGATGTAAAAATGGAATTTACCGAGTTTTCTCAAGCAATAAAAACTAAATGTGTTTTAACTAAAAAAATGGTTTTCACCAACAAGTTCAAGTTTTAGAAGGCACTTCGATGTGACACGTCAGATTCGGTCGTAATGTCTAGGCCGAGTTTGGGTTGTTACACAAATTATTTATAATCAAGTTCCAGCTTTTCCCTTATTCTTTATAAACTCATTTAGTCACAAATTCATTTCACTATAGTATTGTGACTAGGCTCTCCCCAAAGGCATACCATTACAAAAGCAACTCAATTAGTGCTCGTCCAATGCCTTGTCATAAGTGTGATACCCTCACAGGATATCCTTAATCTCTTCGGAGTAATATCAATTCTCCTAATATGATCATATTTTATCTCATGGTAACCATCACATCTTCCTTCATGAAAATTCAATTACCGTCAAATAGTAATCAAGTCATTCATCACAAAGACGAACGACCTGTAACCATGTTTACTTTCATCAACCATGTAATTCTAATGAGAGGATATCATTTACCCATGTTTCGACCTATGTGTTCCACTGTTGCGAATGACACTACATACTACATAAGTCATACACCCAACACACTAGCTTTTGCTTCCTTATATATTCAAACTTAGATGTTTACTTACATCAAAGTGTTTGAGTCACGCATACATAGTCTGCCATCCACTCAGGATTTAGGTATGCCACATTATGAATGTCACAAGTAAATAAATCAATAAATGAATTTAGGATCTATTCTTATTGGGTCCTATCCTATGTACTGTCAGTCCAGTCAGTCACACCTATGTCTCTATCTTCTAGGAGTCATCCACTCTGATGCCCAAAACAAAGCATCTTCACAATTGGACTTGATAAATGGCATATTAGTCTTTTGATCAATTTAATCATTCCTGACTAAACTAAGGACATGTTTAAGTTCGTCTACTAATATAAGTTGTCTTTTCGTATTACGATCCGACCACATAATACCACTTAGTATTAGTTTAAATAGTAGACAACCAATAAGCAACATTTGCATTCATTTTTCTTTCCATGCAAAAACCATATTAGAAAAATTATACAAATTATATTAGTGCAATAAATGAATTCAATTCATTAACCAATTTATTCAAAAAAATTACAAGTTTAGAAATAAATATACTTCACTCAGGGCACCAGACCCAACAGGCATGCCATAAGATAGATTGAGTATGAGTTACTTTGACTACGAGCCGATGAGTGCTGGGCACAACTTTTACTTCGATTATATCGATAAGGGCTAGGCGTAAACTATTTACTTTGGAATTGTTTGATGAGGCACTTGGTGCCAATTTGGTGTGTTGATTGGATCCACATAGAAATATTGGTATTTAAAATGAATTTTGATAGTATACGAAATATTATGCAAACTCGATATACAAGTACAAAGGACTGATATGAGAATGTAACAAATCAATCAATTCAATTCAAAAAATTATATGAATTTGATATTGAATGGACTAAATAATTGATTATGTGAATGGCATTGTAATATTAATTATAATTCAATTGGAATGTTATATAAGAACTCTTTCTACTCGTATTGAGTTTCTTTCTGATTTTTTTTTTGTTCTGAACTTTTAGGCTAACACATAGTTCCTATATCACACCAATCTTTCCTATTTCACTGGATTTTTACAAAATCCACCGTGATGTATCTACTTAACCCTCAAAATGTATGGCCAGATGTCTATAGTTGTGCAGTACAGAACCAAAGAAAAATGAAAAATACAAATGAACGTTTCAGGCCCAGGTTTTGTAATAAGGTTCATCAACAAGTGCTAACAGGCTCGAAAATCAGTACTAAAGGTGCATAAATATAGGTCAACTTTTTGGTCAAGATATGTTCCAAATAATGCCTTAAGTCAACCCTTAAATATCTTAATATGCGTCAATTTAATCAATCAAACAAACACAAATTCAAGTACCTATCATTCATACTAGCATGTTCGTTTCTTCATATTTTCTGTATCATATGGTACATTTAATTGCTTGATGCCTATTTACAAT
Source organism: Gossypium hirsutum (assembly GCF_007990345.1). Classification (NCBI taxonomy): domain Eukaryota; kingdom Viridiplantae; phylum Streptophyta; class Magnoliopsida; order Malvales; family Malvaceae; genus Gossypium; species Gossypium hirsutum. Next base: position 14,464,183 of record NC_053429.1, read on the forward strand.
GTAACGTAAAGAACTTACTACTCTAATAGTCAAAAATTTAAAATCACCTATCATAATGCCAAATTTATTTGTAAACACAAGCAACATATGTGCATTATCTGAACTAATCACTTGTATTTCTACAAGCTCAAGCACACAAATGACAAGAAAAGTCAAAAGAAATCATAAAAATTTAAAACAAATTTTCTATGTTACCCCTACACTTTAGTTTACACATTGTCCTCAATGTCTAGTCCATAAAAAGATGAGGAAAGAAGTTACCCAATTGATTGTGTTCATTCCATCGACTAATGGTGGGTACTTCCTCCTTTTAATAGTTGAAAGATCAAATTGTTGTGTCCCTTTAATGTAGGGTTCCTACATAGAAAACTTAAACAAACTAGAAAATAACTAGAAAACAAATCTAATTTTATCCCTATTCCTAAAAACAAATTAAAATCATCCAAAAATTCTAATACAATTCAATCCTCTTCCTCCATTTCATCACCTCCTTCCCCCTCTCTTGTAACACCCCTCACCTGTATTCAATGCCGGGATAGGGTTACGGAGCATTATTGAACTTGTAAAACATTTAAACATTCAATTCACATATAATTTCACTTTCCATGCAAACATTAATCGAACTCAAGCATAGTGTCCCTATAACGATTCTATGAGGCCCTAAACATGCTTTAGGAGTGGTTTGAAACTAAACCGATAACTTAGGAAACTTTCACAAAACCTTTAAAATTTTTCTCAAAACACGGGACACATGCCTTCGTTGCCCGGCCGTGTCTCTCACACAGCCACAGACACACCCATGTCACAGGTCGTGTGGACATTCGAAATGGAAGCACATGCCCGTGTCCTTGCCCGTGTCTGACCCCGTGTAACTCCCTAACTTAGGTCACACGACCAACACACACGCTCGTGTGGCTAGCCCATGTGCCCTAAAAACTGCCATACACGCCCCTGTGCCAAGCCGTGTGCTAGGTCGTGCCAAACTTGTAGGGTATACTAACTTATGCCACACGGCCAAGTTGCACGCCCATGTGGAGCATACTGACATTATTTCAATTTCAAAACTAGGAAACACATGGCCGTGGAACATAACCGTGTGTCACACACGGCTGAGACACACGCCCATGTCTCTGTCCGTGTGGACAAAAAAAGGCCATTTACCAAGCCAATTTGCCACCCAAATTTTATTGTACCTGCAACACATCAATTTGCACCATTACATAGCATAAATAGGCATTTAAACCAGGCAATTCAAACCTAATTCATGCATATTCTATACCACATTTCTCAATTCACATAAGTTGCAAAATAGACCAATCCATATATACCCAAAATCTCATAAACATAGATCATCAATATGACTACTTAAGACATACATTCTTTACCTTGATTCAAAAAAAAATAACATCACCAATATTAACATTCAACTTCCATATCATAAATTGTATGCACATACACATAGACAAAAGTAAATTAACTCAAAATAAGCCAACTCTCATGGCTATTATATAAAACCAAGAAATATATATTTACAAGGCAACTCAAATGGCCAAAATCATTACCAAAACATAACCAACATGACCCAAGTTCCTATACATGCCATATACTTAAAATGCCAAAGTTCATAGGTACCGAGTGATAGGTGGATAGTGTGAAGTTGTAATATCTCGAATTAGGGCCTAATCGAAATAGTAGTTTTGTGACCACAAATCTGAGATAGAAATAATTATTTTATAATTATTTTGATTTTTATGATATGATTGCATGATTGTGTGAAAATTTCGTGATGAAATCCTATGCCTAAAGTGCTTAAATTGAAATTAGGGACTAAATCGAATAATTTGCAAACTTGCATTCTAGGAGTTTTTAGTATGAAATTGTTTTGGAATATTAATGAGGAGGTCTTAAATAGTAATTTTACCAATTTCTAAGTCTATGGATAAAAATTGGACATGGATGGAAATTTTGGAAAGTTTAGTAGTAAGGGCATTTTGGTCATTTAGTTATTAAAATGAATTAAAAACAAAATTAAAAGCCAATTTTTGTTCATCTTCTTCATTAGGCCAAAATTTCAAGGGTTCTCTATGGTTAGGGTTTGTTTCAACCTTTCAAGCTCCATAGTAAGTGATTCCAAGCCCCGTTTTTAATGTTCTTTACGTTTTTGGAATCCCAGTAGCTCGATTAAGCTTATGCTAGCAATAATTCAACCTAGGGTTCATATTTGGAAAAATACCCATAGGTGAAATTTGTGTATTTTGGTGTTTTATCATAGAATATGAGGTTTTAAATTATGTTAGACAACTTGTACTACTCGGTTTTAAGCGAAAACGAGTAAAAGGGCTTAATCAGTAAAAATACCTAATAGTCATATGTACATGTTAGAGTGTGGATTTGATGTTGCCATAGAAGGGAAAAATGATCAACATGTCATAAAACATAAGAATAAGGGATGATGTTTAATTCCCGAGCCTAGGGGCAAAAGTGTAATTATGCAAAAGTTTAGGGGAAAAATGTAATTTTGCCAAAGTTCGTATTAAATGCTGTTTTGATGAATGTATGTATTAAATAAGATTAATTTGACATTATAGATCAAGAGAAACAAGATTCAAGTTGCAATCGAGGGAAAAACAAAGTTTATGAAAAATAGGCTCGATTGCTAATAATTTTGTACCGAGGTAAGTTCATGTGTAAATGTAGTAACATAATTGTCATTTTAAGCAATTTAATGTTGTTTATATGATATGATGCTGATTATTATCATGAAATATTATGCTTTGTGGTTATTGTTGAATAATATGTAATTATGTGAATTACTTGATGAGTCTGAACTATCACCGAATTATCGATTTCAGTATTCCGTGGAAGACGGCAAAGATGTGTGATCGAGGAAAACGCCCGTTTGAACCTTGGGAATAGATTAGAATACAAGTCACATGTCACTAGGATGGTTGAGTTCCGAACTCGTTGAGTTGAGTCCGAGTTCACTTATGGGCGGGTTACATGGTAGCTTGGCTACATAAGTTCCGCAGACTTTTGAGTTTGTCTAGCTGCGGGTATGACTCTTATGTTCATGAGATCCGCGTATTCGAATTATATTCCGATGTGTTCAATGGGTGAATCTTAAGTGAATAAGAAAAAGGCCTAAAACGAAGGTGACATGTTGGTAAGTGTGGTAAATGAGAAAATTTGACAGGTATGTGCTTAAACCCTCGGGTTGAAAACTTGGTATGATGAAATCGTAGAAAGATATTAAATGTAAATGAAACATGAATGTCTTGGTGTTGTTTATGCAAATGATGTTTTATGTGAGATTGTGTGATTATGTTACTTGCTATTTGCATGTGAACTTACTAAGCATTTGTGCTTACTCCCTCCTTTTCTTTCATTGTAGTTTTGACAAGCCGGCTTGAGAATCGGGATAGGTCGAAAACTCGTTCACACTATCCGAAGGCTTAAATTGGTAAAATGGCTTGTGTATTTTGAATGTGGCATGTATGGCGAAACACTCACTTTGTGTAATTGATCTTATAATATGGCTATGGTTTGGTAAGAAAAGGGTTTCTAAATGATTAGCCATTGGAATGGCCAATCTAAGTCATATTTGATGTTATGTATGTTTAAAATGCTATTTAGTCCATGAAAATCCTTAGTAAAGTGAAATTTGCCATAAAATAGAATCTGATAGCAACAGTGATGTAAATTTGAAAACTCACTAAAAATAGTATAAATTGAATTAAATGATGAGTAAGTTATGAAATTTAAGCTTAATTAGTCTATTTTTATATGGATTGAACAAAACAGGTATATAATTTATATTTTATGACATATTTGAATTTTTGTGAAACAGGGCCAGAGTGATTTCTGGATCCCCTGTTATGACTTTAAAAATTCATCATAAATTGTAAAAATATAATTATAAGTCATAATTTATATGTACAGATTCCTTTTTGAGTATAGTTTTAAGAGAAACAAACTTAATAGTCATTGAAATTCTATACAGAGAGATATATGATTCGTAGTATACAGAGGTCAGAGCAGTCGAACCCTGAAACAGGGGAGACTTTAACTAATAAACTGTACTAATTGGCTTGACCAAAAATTATAGAAAATAATTAGTAAATAGATATATGAGTCTAGTTTTAGGGAAAATTTACGGAATTGGATTTCGAGTTTTTGAACTTGAGATATGAATTTTTAAGCGACTATGACGCAGATTTCTAGCTTGACTAGAAATTTTAAAAATAAATTGTTTGAGCTGTTTAAGTAATGAATTAAGTCTGTTAACACCTCGTGTTCGGCTCCGGCGACGGTCTCGGGTACAGGGCGTTACAGAAGCAATCTCCGATGATCCCTGAATCTGAGCTAGCTTGATAACACTATAAAACACGGGAAAAATAAACAAAGTAAGCTATAAAGCTTAGTAGGCTCATATGAAATAAACTCGATATAATCATACCCGCATAATTCAACAATTGATTATAGATACATTAATTCATATCAACTAACAAACCGTTCAATTACTCATTCACAAAACTATATACTTTCTTCACCATTTCTTCTATTATAAGCTAATATGGTTTATGCACATACATGTACCATCTCGTACCAATCTTATTCTCAACCACATCATTCATTTTCCCGTTAAACCATTCAAAATAGAAGTCGGATACTCAGGAGTCTTGCACACTAAGTACCTCTACCATGGCCCGAACCCAAATCAAGGTAACTTATATCTGAAGTACTGATATCATGGCTCAAACCCAAATCAGCCGATATTCATGCCCAAAGCCAAATCGGTATAACTTGCACCCGAAGTGCTAATATGATGGCCTGAAGCCAACTCAATGTATCCCCTAATGACATGTCACTAGTATCCTAAACTATTCCTAAGGTTCAATCGGGATTTCGAATGCCAAATTACCATCGAGTCATTGTTGAACTTATCTGAAGTCTCATATTCACAACTTATACAATATCAAAGCATTTAAAATACACTTATAATGAAATTTATCACATTCGAACTTACCTCGGATGTGAAAATGACGAACTAAGTCTATTAGTCGATAACTTTAGTTTTCCCACGATCTAGATCTGAATTCCTCTTTTCTTGATCTAAATATATTCAAAATTAACTTATTTAATAATCTTTCTATTCAATTTAATCCAAAACACACATTTAAGCACATTTACACATTTTCCCCTAATGTTTCACCACTTTTACAATTTAGTGCTTATTACAAAAAATCAAAAATTCATGAAATTTCTTTAATACCCATGATAACTAAATTACTATAATGCCCCTAGTAGCCCACATTTATCATCTTTTCACACATTTAACTACACAGTTTCACATTTTCACAAATAAATCCCTATTTTGCATTTTTACTCAAAATCACTTTACAAAATATGTAAATCTAGCAACAAGGTTTCATATTTCATAATCAAACATCAAATAACACATATTTTCATCAATGGTAACTTTCAAAATCTTTAACAGTTTTGCAAAATAGTCCCTGGGCTAGCTGGAACTAGTTGCAACGATCATAAAAAATAAAAATCATTAAAAACCGAGTCAAAAATCATACTATGCATTCAAGTCTCCATAGCTGAATGTTTGAAGCTTTGTTAATGGCTTCCTTCGGTTAATTTTAGTTGTAAGAGGTGAGAATAAAGATGATGGCTTATTTTATTTTATTAGTTTTATTTTTATGTTACAAATTACATTATTAACCTTTAATAAAACATTAATATATCACATAAACCATGGACATAAATGTCCTATAACCTTAAAAATGGTCTAATTTTAGCATAAGGACCCCCACTATTTAATTTCATAGTCATTTGATACTTTTAGCTAATTGAACTCCAATTTTACACTTTACGCGATTAAGTCCTTTTTATCAAATTGAGTAACTAAACGCTAAAATTTCTTAACAAAAATTTCACACAATCATGCTATCATGCTGTAAACATTGAAGTAATAATAAAATAATTATTTCGACTTCATATTTGTGATTTCAAAACCACTGTTTTGATTTAACTAAAAACGGGCTATTACATCTCCTCTATCGCCTTTTTCAGGCTCTTCTTCATCTTCTCAGTCGACGTAGGCCTATACATGTCAAGTGTATAATTGGGGACCCGTATGTTGTTTCTCCTAGCAAATTTTTGAAATATTGACCCCAAAATTTTCATCCACTATATCATCCAATCTAGCTTTGGATGACTACTCTCACCAACTTATTGTTGAGCTCGTGCCAACCTCTATGATAAAGTTGGTGTAGTTGTCGCTTCTTGTTTTCATTTGTTCCAATCTTTTATTTTTTTGGCACACATCTCTATGTACTGTTGGTGCAATGTGTCACTCAGGATAGTTTTAGTGATTGCTCAGTGGATGTCATAGGTACACCTGGCCTCTTACAGAAGGTTGTCAATAAGTGGGGAAAGAAAACTCCCACCTCCTGGTCACTAATACATCTTTTCATGTTTTGATGGATCCATTTGCTAATACATACCGACCTTTTTTGAAAAATAGCATAGATTAAAATAGCTCGAAAATTTTTAACATTAGAGATGCTTAAAGCAGGAAAGATTCATGTGTATACAAATTGGATCCACATTTTAGCCTCTAGGAACATATTGAAGGAGGTTGGGATTCTAGTACCTGGGCGATGTTCCCATTTTCCCCTTACATCCGTTATATATTTTATGATATTTTCTGTATCTATGTCATGATAATATTTTAAATCTATGTCATCAATTAAGTCGTGTTCATAGTATGGAGCATTGTAAAAATCACAAATAATATGAGGGGTTACTTTAACATTTATCCCTCGCACTGATATAGTATCCCATATATGGTCGTTGGTGTTTCTAGACTTGTGTTACCGCAAAAATACCTAAAATTGATAGACTACTGGGACCACAATAACATCTTTTGGGATAGTCTAAAAATGTTCTCATATATGATACCTAACTATCGGCCATATCTCCTTACAAATAATCATCGACAAATCAAAGCCCCTCTCCTGAATGAATGTTCTCCCTTAAAGGTCATTAAAATATTTTTCAACATTCAGATTTGAAAAACTAGAGGGGTTTGGAACCACAGATGTCTCCGACTCATTAGTTTGTCTAACCTTTCTAGGAGGCATTACGATTAAACTAGGAACTAAAGAAAAATATCAAGCAAACCTTAATAGAACAAAAAAAATAAGTTAAGAACCCTTGACCTCGAAGAAGTCATTGAATTCCTTGTTGCATTCGACAGTTTATCGTTCCCTTGAGTGTTCCCCTTCTTTGCCACACTGAAGATGATCGAAAGATGGAAATTTTTCAAATAAATCAAAAATGAAAGTGAAAATTGAGGGTTTTAGGGACTTTGGAGAATTTGAGAAATTTGAGGGGATTAAGGGTTGAAATATGTTTAAATTGGGGAGAATATGTTTTGGGTGTATAATTTAAGAGATTAAAGGGTTCAAAATTAGCAGGAATGGGTAAAAGCCACAAGGTTGTGTGAATTGGGTCGGGTCAACCCTACAAAAAATTGAAGCGATATCACGACATAGGGTTCCGTGTTGCGACATCCCTAGCAATTTACTGTTTTCACAAAATCAGAGTTTGATGTCGTGACGCATTCTAAAATTTTGGGTTTCTGGGTATACAGGCTTTGGTGTCACGATACACAAAGCCCATGTCGCAACATCGAAGTGATTTTCTCAGTTTGCTGCTCCAGCGTTATAGTTTCTATAGAACATATGTTAATGAAAATTAAAATATATACTAAATAGTTAGCTAAATATACAATAATGTACAAAAGTCAAACATCAATTCAAATAATTTAAGTCTTACTGTCAGATTCATCCGACAGTATCATTAATTCACAGATGGACGATTCTACAGTTCTATTAGTATTAGTCCATCGTCTGTCGTGCCATTCCAACTTTGCTCACTTGTTCCTCTCCTTCAACCTATTTTTTCTACCTGCCAACTTTGAAGGAAATGTGTTCCTTGATTTAGGATTGTTAGAAATAAAAAATTTATTACAATGTTCTTCTGACTTCTTCCTACTTTCTTCACTTAATTGGTGACCACACTTAAAGATTTTAGTCTCACCATTGATTTTCATTGTTAATTCATTTTTATCTAAATCAATAGTGGATCTATAAGTATCTAAGAAAGGTCTACCAAGCAGGATGGGTATTTCTCGATCTTCTTTAAAATCTAGAACCATAAATTTACTAGAATGATAAGCTACGCACTTTGACTAACACATATTTTATTACACCTTTTGGATGTACTGAAGATCTGTCAACCAACTGTAGTGTTATCTGAGTATTTTGTAGATCCCTATTAAATTAATACTAGCTTTTAAGTCACATAGAGCTCTATTAAAATGAATACTCCCTATATCTATAGGAATAGTAAAACTTATCGAGTCTTTCAACTTTTTGGGGAACCTGTCTTGGAATAATAACACTAAAGGAAGTGCTTAAATTAACTTGTTCACCTACCTTAATTTTCCTATGCCTAGTAGTAATTTCCTTTAAAAACTTGTGTACTTAGGAACTTTCTCAATTAACTCGATTAAAGGCAAGTTAACATTTAATGTTTTGAACAAGTTAAGAAAACTTACAAACTCGTCTTCATCCCACTTTTGTTTTTCTTCTAGTCTTGAAGGGAATGGGATCTTATCAACAGCAAAATTTGAAGTTATTTCTTTTTTTGGCACAACTACCGGAGCAATTACCTCCTCTAACTCTAGTTTATCTTCAGCATCTAGGGGTCTTTCTTGTAGAGTGTCGGTATTCTCCATACTTGCCTCCTATGTTGGTTTTTCCAGGTTACTCAGTACTTTGCCCGATTGGTGCGCTATTGCTTTTACTTACTCCTTACCTTCTCTACTGGGATTATTTTCTGTATTATTGAGAATATTTGTGCTAATTTTTCTTTTGATGTCAACCATCATACTCATTAATTGCCTTATTTGATCTTTAAGTTTAGGCAATGTTCTTGTTGAGTTCGTGCCCTCAGACTGCACTTGCTTTACATCCGTTCTCATTGACTGCATCTATCTCTCAGTTCTATCCAAACGTTGACTCCATACAGTTGGTCACTTAGGTTGGCCCTATGCTACAGTTTCTACAAATAAGGAGGTTGATAATTAGTATTTCTAGCTTGATTCAAACTATTACCTCCTCCTTAGTTTCCTCCCCATCTCAGATTTAGGTGATCTCTCCAACCGGGATTGTAGGTATTTGAATAACGGTTTCCTCCCCTATTTAAATATAATTCACATCCTTGGTAGGATTGTTGATGTAGTGGAACAGCAGTTTGTCTTCTAAATACATAGATGATGTATTATTAGCAGATTCGATATGGTTAAGTCTATCAACTAACTGTTGATACTTTTCATCCTCTTGAAAAGCTTTTAACCATATGTAAATAGTTCAACGAGCCACTGACAGGAGTTCAATGCCATATTTTCAATTATTTCATATGCATACTTGTACATTCTGTTCATAAGCGCTCCTCCTACTACTCCGTCTAGTCCTGACCTTCCATTTGCATCTAACCCATTATAAAATACTTACAATCACATCCACTCAGGGAATCTGTGGTGTGAGTGATTTATCGTAATTCAGTCTAGCATATTAAACTATTTTTCACATTTAAGGAGCTTGAATATAAGCATTTTCATTATGTTTTAAGTAAGTTTCTTTAGTTTTACTTACATCCACTAAAATGTGCATGTTGAGTCTTTTATTGACCTTAAAGGCTGAATGACACCTAATTGAGAGCTAACATATTTTGTGAGTGAACAGGAGACCATTAGAAGGCATTTTGGACCAATGCTAGATGCCATGTCGCAACATGGGAGATCCGATGTCGTAACCTAGAGAACAAAATGGAGGAAGTAAAAACTACCTTCAAAGTCGCGAAACAACCTGAGGGTGTCGCGACATACCCCTGAAGATGGCTACAAATGAGCATACTAGTTGTGTAATAGCCCGGATTAGACCCTAATTGGAACGGTGGTTTCGGGACCACAAGTTTGAGTCAGAAAAATATTTTAAGATTATTTTTTGTGTTTATTTTGTGTGAATTTATGTTTCTGAAATTTTCGTGATTTAATTTCGTCGTTTAGGTGTCCGATTAAATAAAATGACTTAATCGCATAAATTAAAAAAGTGGGTAGTTTATTTTGTAAAAGGCTTATTTGTTAATGGCTTTCTAAATGGGAGTATTTACGATGAAATTAGCCCATTATATATGATGTTGGACAGTAATGGACTTAGGTTATATGATATTATTATTATTTCATTAAGGGTACTTAGGTAAATTAGTAATAAATTTAATATATGTTAATATATCATAAAAAAAATAAGTTATCACCACATTTCTTTCTTCATTCTTGCACCAAATATAAACAAAAGCAACAAAGAAAGAACAAGGGCTAGGTTCGGCCATCTTGCAAGCTAAATTCAAGGTTCGTTCTCTATCGGTTTTTGATAATTTCTACATTTTTGAGATCGTTGCTTCGAGTACTACAAAACCCAAGCTTTAATTTTTTATTTTGATGAATATTTTGAGTTGTGCCATTGTTAATAGCTTGTGATTTTTGTTGTTTGATAATGAAAAATGAAAGATATGTTTTAGATTAACATGTTTTGTATTGGAGTTTTTGATGATTTTGAGTAATTAGGACTTAATTGCAAAAATAATAATTTGAGGGACTAAAATTTAAAATTAATAAAATATATGGATTTGTATGAGTATGGTTACTATTCGGCCTAACATGGGTATGGTTACTATTCGGCCTAACATGGGTGTTGTGAAATTTTGTGTATTTTGTGTTTTGTGCAATAGGGACTAAATTGTAAAAATTGTAAATGTTAGGGGTAAAATGGTAATTTTCCTTTTATGTGTTTTTGGACTAAATTGAATGAAAATATGTTTGAACAAGCTTAATTTGACTATGTTTAGATCAAGAACCAAAGAAAGCGGATTTGGATCGGGGAAAAACGAAAGTTGTCGACTAGTTGCCCGATTCTGTTTTGTATTATTCGAGGTAAGTTTATAAGCAAATAGACGGGTTTATTGATAGTTTAATGTTATAATTACATGCTGTTATGAAATATTATGATTAAATTATGCTATAGCTGAATGTGTTTGAATATAGTTACCACACCTCCGAGTTCGATTCGACCGAGATACGACATCCGAAAGCCCCGTATGAACCTTAGGAATAGTTAGGATACATATGTCATGACATAGGATTCCAATATATGTGTGCGAGTAATTCCATGGCATCAATTTTTGATTTCGATATGTGTTTACGAGTAAGACCCTGTCTAGGACAGTGGCATCGATATGTGGCTACTTGTAAGACCACGTCTGGGACGTTGGCATTGTACGAATTATATGATTATCCGAGTGTCCTATCCAATTCTAAATGGTTCATCAGGAAAAAAGGTAAATTATGATCGGGTGTGTTAAATGAACAAAAGAAGTGACAGGTATGGATTAGCTTGCTAGTTATCAATGATAAGGTTTGTATATGACTTGTTTGATAAAATAAGTTATATATGATATAAAGCATGAGTTTCCATGTTTTAAATTAAGTGTATTCGGCTCGAACAAGTGGTTTGGATATTATGAAAATGATCCTTGGATATACATTTATATGTAATCATGTTTATAATAGGCTATGGATATACTTTGTGTATGTGATGTTTTAAATGAATTCTTGAGCTTATACAAATATCTATACTTGTGGAATGGATTACATATTGATAATTTAACTTAGGAAGCCGATTGATATTTGGCTAATATGTTCATGGGAGCATTCGGCTAAGGTAGCTTTGCACATGGAAATGTAGTATTTTATCATTTTGTATATGTTACTGAGCTGTTTATTTGCTTATAGCTTACTAAGCTACGATAGCTTATTCTGTGTTTTATGTTACTCTATTTTATAAATCTTGAAATCAAGCTACAAGTTCGGGGATTGCCAGCCTAGCTCATCACATATCTACTGTTTTGGTACCTTTAAGCTAAACTTAAATTATGGCATGTATAGGCTAGTTTTGGGATTGAATATCTTGAAAATGCTGTAAATTAACCATGCGAAAATGGCTTAATTATTTTGCTTGACTTGATTTCAGCTTAGTTGTGGTTGAGGTCTATTTTGGTTGAGATGTCATATGCCATGAATATATATATACAAATTGTGCTAGGTTATTATATATCAAGTTTAGTTTTTGATCTTAAATGTGACATGATAAAATCAGTCATAAGTTAATTAGATAACTATGTATGTGTTTCATACTATTACGCAGTATGTATGTGAATTTAGTTGCTATGTTTAGTCTCAATCTACATGTCTTTGGTTAAAGCATTTTAACAAATTTATTTGTTGGTAAAGAGATACTGGAAGCTTATATCGTAAGTGATCCTAGGTATAGAGATTTGGCCATGAAATAGTATTAGTATAATGCATGTTTATTAATTGTGTGATGGAGGATATTAAATGTGGCATTATTTAAATGAGGGGTAGCTATGACCTAGCTCATTTAGTTTGTTTATGAAGTGACAAATCATGCATGTGGTTCATGATTAACCTAGTCAACTACTTGATATAGATATAGATATATATAAATATATATTTGATGTTTAAATGTTAAGTACAACATGGCACTTGGATTAAATGCACACCTTGCATGAATTCATGATAAATAAGTAATACATAAATGTTTTGTTCTATATTAAGTCTATACCAAGAACGCAATAATAATATACATTCGGCTTGCTTGATAACATGTGTATTCGGTTATATAGTGCATTGTTAAATTTATGGAATTTTTATAAGTCATGAAACTAGGGTATAAGGAGGTTAGTATATGCATGATATAACTTTGTAGTACATTTATGCATTTAAACCATGACATGCGCATATGGCATTTGACTTGCTATTTTATTTAAGTTTTTGTTTGCCTTGAATATCTGTCAAGAGTTTATAATTACAGGAGCATATTACCTTATTCATATGATTATAGAAAATGATAAACAAATTTAAGTTGTGAGTATGTATTGCAATATATATATATTTATTTTATTACATGCCAAGGACGTATCTATTATTTATACCTGTGAAGAAAAAATGTTTCCATTAGAGATGTGTTATTTTATGATTTAAATTTTTAATGTAACACCCTCTTACCCGAGACCATCGCCAGAGTCGAGCACGAGGCGTTAACAGACTTAAATTATCACTTAAACAATTTCAAACAATTTATTTCACCTTTCGTAATAAACTGCCCATCTATGTCACAGTTGCTAAAAAAAATCATATATCAAGTTACGTCACTTAAAAATAAAATCTGTAAATTTTTCCTGAAACTAGACTCATATATATATTTACTGATTTTTTTCCATAATTTTTGGTCAGGCCAATTAGTACATTTTATTAGTTAAAGTTCCCCTATTTCAGTGTTTGACTACTCTGACCTCTGTTTACTGCGAATCACTCTTCTCTCTGTACAGAATTCATATGACTATGCTGTTTATTTCTCTTAAAATTAGACTCAATAAGGAATCTATAAATATAAACTATGACTCCTAACTATTGTTTTACAATTTTTAGTGAATTTCTAAAGTCAAAACAGGGGATTCAAAAATCGCTCTGACTGTATTCCACCAAAACTCACATTTCTCATAAAATACAACTCATTTACCTGTTTTGTTTCTTCCATATGAAAATAGACTCAATAATCTTAAATTTCATATTTTATTCATCATCTAATTCTATATATAATATTTTTAGTTATTTTTCAAACTCACATCATTGCTATTGTATGATATTGTTTTATAGCAAATTTCACCTTTTTATGAATTTCCATGGATTAGAAAGCACATTAAGTATACATAACACCAAATATGATCTTGATTAGCCATTCCAATGGCTAATCATTACCTAACATTTCCTTACCATCCAATAGCCATATCATAAGACCATATACACAAAATGATTATAATGCTATACGTGCCATACTCAAAATATACAAGCCACTATACCAAAATGGTCCACGAATAGTGTGAGCGAGCCTCTGACCGTTCCCAATTTCCGAGCTGGCTTATCAAAACTACAAAGAATGAAAAGGAGGGAGTAAGCATAAATGCTTAGTAAGTTCACATGTAAATAGCAAGTAACATAATCATGCAATCCAATATAAAGCATCATTTGTATAAATATCACCAAGACATTCATGTTACATTTGCATTTAGTATCTTACCACGATTTCATCATACCAAGTTCTCTACCCGAGGGTTTAAGCGCATACCTGTCCAAATTTTCTCATTCACCACACTTACCAACATGTCACCTTCGTCTTAAATATTCTCCTTATTCACTTAAGATTCACCCGTTGAACACATCGGAATATAATTTGGATACACGGATTGCATGTACATAAGTGCCATACCCGCAGCTAGACAAACTCAATAGCCTGCGAAAATTATGTATCCATGCTACATGTAACCCGCCCATAACCGAACTCAGACTCAACTCAACGAGCTCGGGCTTTCGCATCCATAAGTGAACTCGGACTCAACTCAACGAGCTCGGACGTCTAGTTACATCTCACAAACTCGAACTCAACTCAACGAGCTCGGAACTCAAATATCCTAGTGACATGTCACTTGTATCCTAATCTATTCCTAAGGTTAAAACGGGATTTTCCTCAATCACACATTTTTACTGTCTTCCACGGAATTTCGGAACCGATACTTGATAGCATTTCATATTTATCAAGTAGCTCACATAATTTGCGTATTACTAAATAATAATCCACAGAGCATAATATTTCATGATATTAATCATCATATCATATAAATAACATTAAATTACTTAAAATGACAATTATGTTACTACATTTACACATGAACTTATCTCGGTACAAAATGTTAGAAATTGAGCCTATTCCTCGTAAACTTTATTTTCCCTCGATCATGACTCGAATCTTGTTTCTCATGATCTAAAATAACCAATTTAGCTTATTTAATATTCACATTTATTAAAACAGCCCTTGACTCAAACTTTGGCAAAATTACATTTTTGCCCCTAAATTTTACATATTTACGCTTTTACCCCAAGGCTCAGAAATTAAACTTCATCCTATTTTCTTATGTTTTATAACATGATGATCATTTTTGCCTTCTATGGAAACATGAAATTCTCACTCTAACATGTACTTATGAGCATTAGGTATTTTTACCGATTATGTCGTTTTACTCGTTTTCACGTAAAATCGCTTAGCAAAAGTTGTTTAACACAATTTCAAGCTTCATATTCCACCATAAAACATCAAAATAAACATATTTCACCTATGGGTATTTTTCCAAATATAAACCCTAGGTTAAATTATTGCTAGAATAAGCTTAATCAAGTTACCGGGACTCCAAAAATGTAAAGAACATTAAAAACAGGGCTAAAATGGACTTACAATCGAGCTTGGAAGCTTGAAAAACCCTATCTATGTCTTCCTCATGTTAAATTCGGCCAAGGGGTTGAAGATGGACAAAAATTGGCTTTTAATTTTGTTTTTAATTCATTTTAATAACTAAATGACCAAAATGCTCTTAATTAAAAACTATGGTGTTTTATCTTCCTTTAGGTATTTTTTTCCAAACTAGTATAATGGTCTAATTACTATCCAAGGATATCCACTTTAAAAACCCATTACTCACAAGTACTTAGTACCTTTTTGAACTAGAACACACATTTTACAACTTTTGCAATTTAGTCATAAATATCAAATTGGACCCCTTATCGATAAAATTTCTAAACGAAATTTTCACACAATTATGAAATCATGCCATAGACCTTAAAATGATAATAAAATAATTATTTTTATCTCAAATTTATGGTCCCGAAACACTATTCCGATTAGGCCCTAATTTGGGATATTACAACTCTCCCCCCTTTAGGGATTTTAGTCCCCGAAAATCTTACCGGTTAACAGGTGTCATTATTGATTCCTCATAGTTTCCTCGGGCTCTCATGTAGCCTATTCTACCCTGTGCTTTTGCCACAATACTTTCACGAGAGAGATACTTTTATTTCTTAGTTGCTTGACCTCTCGAGCTAAAATCTTAATCGGTTCTTCATTGTAAGTCATATCTGGTTGTAGCTCAATTTTCGTTGGTGAAATTACATGTGAAGGATCCGAACGATACCGGCGTAACATAGATACGTGGAATACATCATGAATCTTCTCTAATTCAGGTGGTAATGCTAACTGATATGCAACCGGTCCAACTCTTTCAATTATCTCATACGGTCCGATAAAACGCGGACTCAACTTGCCTTTCTGACCAAATCTAATAACTTTCTTCCATGGAGACACTTTTAAAAATACCTTATCGCCGACTTTAAACTCAATTTCTTTTCATTTCAAATCCGCGTAAGATTTTTGTCTATCTGAAGCAGCTTTCAAACAATCTCGAATCACTTTCACTTTTTCTTCGGTTTCTTTAATTAGATCAACTCCGTAAATTTGATTTTCTTTGATTTCAGTCCAATACAATGGTGTCCGACACTTACGACCGTACAATGCTTCATAAGGTGCCATCTTCAAACTCGTCTGATAACTATTATTGTAGGCAAATTCTACCAACGGTAAGCATCTTTCCCAACTACCTTGGAATTCTAATACACAACATCTAAGCATGTCTTCAAGAATCTGAATTACTCTCTCTGATTGTCTATCAGTCTGTGGATGGAAGGCAGTGCTAAAATTTAACTTCGTACCTAATGCCTCTTGCAACTTTTTCCAAAACCGCAATGTAAATCTCAGATCTCTATCCGAAATGATCGACAAAGGTACTCCGTGAAGTCTATTAATCTCACTGATATGCAATTCAGCCAACTTATTAAGAGAATAATCAGTACATACTGGAATAAAATGAGCCGATTTAGCCAATCTGTCAACTATTACCCAGATGGCATCTTTCTTCCTCGGAGTTAACGGCAACCCTGATACAAAATCCATAGTAATTCGATCCCACTTCCACTCGGGAACCATGATAGGCTAAAGTAGTCCTGAAGGCACTTGGTGTTCAGCTTTCACTTGTTGACAAATTAAGCATTTCAATACGAACTCGAAGATATCTCTTTTCATTCCGTTCCACCAATACATTTTCTTCAAGTCATTATACATTTTTGTACTGCCCGGGTGAATTGACAAACAACCACTATGTGTTTCATGCAAGATTTTTTTGAATCAACTCATCATTTTTCGGTACACAAATCTGATCTTTAAACATCAAGCAACCATCAGAACCAATTATGAAATCTGATTCTGTATCAGCCTCACATTGCTTCCTCTTGGCTTGCAAATCTTTGTCACTTTTCTGAGCTTCACAAATCTCTTGTAAAAACATCGGTCTTGTTCTCAACTCTGCTAGAATCGAACCATCGTCAGACACCCTCAACTGAGTATTCATAGCTTTCAAAGCAAACAACGACTTTCTACTCAAAGCATCGGCAACCATATTCGCTTTACCTGGATGGTAGTCAATCACAAGCTCGTAATCTTTCAATAATTCTAACCATCTCCACTGTCTCAAATTCAAGTCTTTTTGTGACATCAAGTACTTGAGACTTTTGTGGTCGATATATACTCGGCACTTTTCACCATACAAATAATGTCGCCAAATCTTCAAAGCAAACACTATAGCAGCCAGTTCCGAATCATGAGTCAGATAATTCCTTTCGTGAGGTTTCAACTGCCTCGAAGCATAAGCCACCACTTTTCCTTTTACATAAGTACACATCCCAAGCCATTTAGAAAAGCATCACTATACATCACAAATTCTTTACCTGACTCGGGTTGTACTAACACTGATGCCTCAGTCAGTAACTTTTTCAATTTTTCAAAGCTTTGTTGACATTCTTCCATCCATTCAAATTTAACATCCTTTTGGAGTAGTCTGGTCATAGGAGTAGCAATTATAGAAAATCCATTTACAAATCGTCGATAATAACCAACTAGACCCAAGAAACTTCTAACCTCAGTTACATTCTTCGGAGGTTTCCAATCAACAATAGCTGAAATTTTACTGGGATCAACCTATATATCATCACCTGAAATAATATGACCCAAAAATACAACTTCTCGAAGCCAAAATTCACTATTACTAAATTTGGCATACAACTGCTTATCTCTCATAGTTTGTAAAACTATCCTCAAGTGCTCAGCATGCTCTATCTCATCTTTCGAATAAATTAAAATATCATCAATAAATACCACAACAAACTTGTCCAAGTATGGCCGAAATATGTGATTCGTTAAATCCATAAACACAGCAGGAGCATTTGTCAAACCGAATGGCATAACTAAAAATTCATAACGGCCGTACCTTGTTCTAAAAGTAGTTTTAGGCACATCTGACTCTTTTACTCATAGCTGGTAATATCCAGACCTCAAGTCAATCTTTGAAAACCATGTTACTCCTTTCAGCTGATCAAACAAATCGTCAATTCTCGGCAACAGATACTTATTCTTGATTGTTACCTTATTTAACTACCGATAGTCTACACACAATCTCATAGAACCATCCTTCTTTTTCACAAATAATACGGGAGCACCCCAAGGCAAAAAACTCAATCACACAAAGCCTTGGTCAGTCAACTCTTGCAACTGCGACTTTAATTCTTTCAACTCTGTTGGTGTCATTCTATATGGAGCAATCGAGATCGGAGTTGTTCCCAGTATCAACTCAATACCAAATTCTACTTCTCTGACAGGAGGCAAACCCGGCAACTCTTCTGGAAATACATCTGCAAATTCACATACAATCGGCACTAATTCAATTTTGTTCTCAAATTCCTTTGTATTCAACACATATGCCAAATAAGCTTCATAGCCCTTTCTCAAATATCT
This sequence comes from Gossypium hirsutum, assembly GCF_007990345.1. NCBI lineage: Eukaryota > Viridiplantae > Streptophyta > Magnoliopsida > Malvales > Malvaceae > Gossypium > Gossypium hirsutum. Next base: position 14,483,127 of record NC_053429.1, read on the forward strand.
CTAAGCCGACATCGAAGAAATCACACTAGGCAATGCCTCTGATTCGTTTGATTCAACCTACAGAATTTTACCATTTTCACATTTTAATTCAATAACTTTTGTTTACAATTTACTATAGCATCATGCAATGTCAACCAATCCATACCCAAAATAACATCAAATTCGTCAAACGGCAACAACATTAAGTCAACCGAAAAATAATGACCTCTAATCATTAAAGGACATTTCTTGCATACTTTATCAACTATAACACATTTGCCTAACGGGTTTGACACTTTAATCATAAATTCCATAAACTCAACAAGTATACTCATATCAGACACCAAGTTCATGCACACATATGAATGAGTAGAAGCGGGGTCAATCAAAGCAATAACGTTAACATCATAAAGTGAGAAAATGCCAGCGATCACATCGGGAGATGAAGTATCTTCACGCGCCCTTATGGCATAAGCTCTAGCCGGAGCTCTAGCTTCAAATTTAAACACTGAATCTCTGACTACATCCTTACCGCTTGCCTCATTCTCAGCATTTCTCGAAGATCTTCCTCTCGAAACTGTACCACTAGGTTTTGTACTCTGAAATTTTTCTTTCTCAATTCTCTCGGGACAGTCTCTAATAAAATGATCTGGAGAACCACACTGGTAACATTCGTTAGTTCTACATGGACCAAGGTGACTTCTACCACGTCGTTGGCACTAGGGTCTAACAAATCTTGAATTTCCCACACTAGCCGCAAAAGTAGTCTGAGATTTAAAACTTGCATTTTGCTTATTACGATTCCCATATGATTGTCCGACCGAAACATGAGAACGAGAATACATATCTCTGGATTTTCTAGATTGCGGTGGGAATGCGCTGCTCATCAGTCTTTTCTTCAAATTTCTAGTATCAGCCTCAGCCTTTCTCTTTTCTTTAATTAGTTCTTCAGCCTTGCAAGCCCGATCAACAAGTACTACAAACTCTTTCAACTCAAGAATTCCCACAAATACTTTGATGTCTTTATTGAGTTCGTCTTCAAATAGTCTGCACATTTTAGCCTCTGAAGGAATACATTCTCTAGCATACTTACTCAACCGAACGAGCTCCCTTTCATACTCAGTAACTGTCATGTTGCCTTGTTTCAACTCGAGAAACTCTTTACGCTTCTGTTCAACAAATCTTTCACTAATGTATTTCTTCCAAAATTCTTCTTGAAAGAACTCCCAACTCACTTTCTTTTTCGGTACCACTGAAATTATTGGAGGTAGATGTCATTCCCACCTACCTTTGAACTCAAGAATACAACAGTTCAACATATCCTCAAGTATCTGAAAGACTCGTTTAGTCTGACCACCTGTTTATGTATGGAAAGTTATGCTGAAATGTAATTTCGTACCTAAAGCATCATGCAGTTTCTTCCAAAACCGCGATGTAAACCTCGGATCTTTATTCAAATCAATAGATATAGGTACACCATGTAATCTTTCAATTTGAGAAACATACAATTTAGCCAACTTATCAAACGAGTAGTCTATACGTATCGAAACAAAATAAGCCGATTTAGTTAATCAATCAACAATAACCCAAATTGCATCTTTCTTGCTTGGTGTCAATGGAAAACCAGATACAAAATCCATCGTGACTCTATCCTATTTTCATTCAGGTAGCATAATAGGCTGAAGCAATCCGGAAGGTACCTGATGCTCAATTTTTTTTTACTTGTTGACAGATTAAGCATTTTGAAACAAAGTCAGAAATATCTCGTTTTATATCATACCACCAGTAAAGTTGTTTCAGATTATTATACATCTTTGTACTACCTGGGTGAACAGACAATCAACTGCTGTGGGCTTCATTCAAAATTATATGAATCAACATCTGAATTCCTCAGAACACATATTTGGTTTCTGAACCTCAGACAACCTTCAGCATCAACTCGAAACTCTGAGTCAACCTTCAAATCACCTTGGACCTGCTTTGCCAACAAATCATTATCAACTTTTTGAGTATCACAAATTTTGCTGAATAAATAACGGTCTTACTTTTAATTTAACTATTATTGAACCATCATCAGACATAGCCATATGTGCATTCATTGCACATAAAGCAAACAATGATTTTCGGCTTAAAACATCAGTAACAACATTAGCCTTTGTCGGATGGTAGTCAATCACAAGCTCATAGTCTTTTAACAATTCTAACCATAAGGAATCACAGGATTTCTCTGTGTACTCTATTATTAAAACATACTTCAACCTGTTCGTTGACACATGACTGAGCTTCGTAAACTCTTCACTCAATTTAGGCTAAATCAGAACTAATATTTTAGTAGATAATGTCTTTATGCAGAAGAAAGCTTCAACAATTGAACTAACTTTATAGAATTGTTCCGATAGACATAATTTTGTATCAAATCCTCAAGAATACAAGTTCTACTTCCATACTATCCTTCAGATCACACATGTACATTTAAAGTTTATTTCTGATCTTGTGGATAAACTCAAACTCATATAACCCAGTTACATTTTCAATCAAATAATTTCAGATCAGATTAAACGAGAGAATCGGTCTTTTCGAAGAAATCTTTTCTTCTCGTTAGAAAGAATAATCCAGACATATCTTTATATATATGCTACAATCATCAAATAGAAATCATATTGTCATAATAAGATTGTTGTCTTACCCATAACAATAGATAAAATCCTGGCTACTAATGAAGCATCTTAACCCAGAAGAAAATCAAATATGATTTGAACAGCAACTTATGCAGAAGCACAACTTTTATAACTCTGTTAACAGTACTGCTGTACTCTCAAATTTCAAACAGAAATTATGATTATAATAGATATAGCCATTTTCGTCAAATAGAAATCTCTTGCAGATAATCGAATGTGATCATAAGAAAACCAGAATAATGAAATTTGAATAGTCTGGTGCTTCACAGAATATCTAAGAATTACAACCCATATAGAATAATATCAATCCCAATGATATCCTACAAAAGATCAAGAAAGAACAATGTCTCTCATTAAGACTGAAATCCACAATAACGAAAACAATATAATCTTTATGCATTTTCAACATAACAATATCCAGTAGAAATAGATTATTAGCATTATATAGATTTTACCATAAATTTTAATATCCACATAATGGAATAAATATCAGAGGAAGACAAAGCAATGTCGAACATAACCCAAACAGACTAACGATGCTTCTGTTTATAAGCATATATAGTTAATGTGCTCTTACGGTGAGAATTCCATTTGAAATTAAACAGTTAGATATATTTCTGAGGATAAATGTACACGTAGAGTACTCAGAAGAAGTCATTGTAATTGCCCAACTATAACCACTGCACTTAGCCATCAATACAATTCTAATATTATCCAACTGTCTAATTCTGTCATTAGAAATTTTCATATTATCCCTTCACTAACAGAAGTCTATTCAGAAAAAGTTCTAACTAATATTCTCTTTAGATAACATACCTGTATAAGTCATTCGGTCAGAGATAACTTCTTCTTTAACAGTGACGTCACATAATCTGAATAGCCTTCAAAACTATCCAATGTCTTTTTTTTAATACTAGCCACATTTGCTGATTCAATCTCTTTTCTAGCCACATTATTAATCTTCCAAACATGGACCTCTGTAACTCCACACTCTTGAACTTATTCAACCCAGATCTTACAAATTTCACAGTAACATTTCACTAATAAAGGGGGTGAGGGTAATAAAGCCTCAAATTTAACTTACACATAAATACACATAACATTAATTCATTAATATCTTCACATTGTCCAAACATTTAGTAAACATTTGCTTTTAATCACCTTTGTTCTTAGCACTTAATTCATATACCAACTCAATTCATTAATTCACAACCAAGACATTTTAGATAGCAATCACAACTCACATATCATAATCTATATGTTCATATAATTAAAACATTTGTCAACATCAATATATCATACTCTTCGATCCATACCTTTATGAGTTTCAACTCATCATCATCACATTTCCATTAAAACATTCGAGTACACATTTCGTACTATCAAATTTAGCTTGGTTGAAAACTTATCTACCTCATCAAAACAATTTTCGTCAGAGTCAAGAGATAACACACTATTGCAAGTTAAATATAGCATGTATAGCTAGACTTGCATACACTATTGTAGTCCTAGAACAGACTAAACCATAGTTCTGATACCAATAAAATGTAACACCCCTAACCCGTATCCGCCGTCGAATTGGGGTTATAAGGTATTACCAGTCATGACACAAATTCAAACAATCATAGACATACACTTGCACAAACTTTTAAACCAATCAATTATTAATATAAATAGTCGAATTAATTTTTAATTCTCTTTTTTTTTTCAAAACTACATAGCCAAGTATAACTTGGATACAACTTATAGAATGCACAAACATACAAACTATATTATACTTCGATTGCAAACCAACAATTCACATATAGATAGAACTCACAACAACAAGTACACTTAATCATTTCAATTTGATCATATCATATTCAACACTTTTATATTCATGCATGTTCAGTCAACTTATAACCATAATTAAAGGACTAACTTACATACTACTTGACATTCATTTATTATCAAGTAGGATATTTATACATCATATATAAACTCATTTAATTTTCATAATTTACTATTGTGCAAGTCACTATTCATTTGGTCATTTTTCAATGCATATAGCCGAATACAAATGTGTTTAACAAATATACTTTAGCAATTGTTCATGTTGAAACCATTTTTATTTTTTATTTTTGAAAAAAATGGATGATCGACTTTTCAAAACCAAATGTGGAGTCGCCACCAATCTCTTGTTTTGGTGTGATTTGATCACTTTAATAAAATATTTTATTCCACTTAAATCAATTTTGGCCTACGAAATTCGAGAAAATGGGTTCGGGTGTAACACCCCGTACCCGAGACCGTTGCTGGAGTCGGACACGAGGGGTTCACAGACTAAGTTTGCTTACTATTGCAGTCCATTTTAAAATTTTTCCAGGCAGTCGGCTAACTGCGTCACTGTCACCTTAAAAATCATATCTTGAGTTTCACAACTCAAAAATCAGTTTCGTGATTTTTCCCTGAAACTAGACTCATATGCCCATCTACATATTTTTTTCTAGAATTTTTGGTCGGGCCAATTAATACAGTTTATTAGTAAAAGTCTCCCATGTTACAAGGATCGACTACACTGACCTTTGCGCATTACGACTTGGATATCTCCCTGCACAGAGCTTCAATACTGATGCCGTTTGTTTCTATAGAAACTACACTCAGAGAGGAATCTATACATATATGGCATTACTCCTAATTATCTCTGGTTAATTTGTAATGAATTTCCAAATTCGGAACAGGGAGTCCAGAACCCGTTCTGGCCCTGTCTCACGAGAACCTGAATATCTCTTAACATACTGTTCATATGATTGTTTCGTTACCTTCCTATGAAAATAGATTCATTAAGGTTCGTTTACATAACTTATTCATTATTTAATTCCAATCCTACTATTTTTAGTGATTTTCCAAATCTACATCACTGCTGCTGCCAGCATCTGCCTTTAAGGTAGACTTTACCTACTTCATAGTTTCCATGATTCAACTAGCCCTTTTAGCATAAATAGCACAAATTATGATAGTGATTAACCATTCCATACCAAATGATTATAACATTATGCTCAAACATATATAAGCCATTTTCGCTTGGCTATATACATTAACCAAAATATTCCTCCGCCACTAGTCTATTTTATACATGCCATAAGATAATCCAAAACATAGCAGTACCAAACAGTGGATAGTGATAGTGTGACTAGTTGCTGACGATCCCCGAGCCTGTAGCTTCGCAATGAGATCTATAAAATAGAGGAAACAGAGTAAACGGAGTAAGCATTACAATGCTTAGTAAGTTTTAAGCAGTGTCAACAGATAACAATCAAATTATAACATAGTTGTTCGTATTTTTATTTCACTCTTCCTTCGGGCATACCATCCCTTTACCGAATACGCACATCTCATAGATTGCTCTCGTATGCATCACATAACTACCTTATGATTTAGTGCAAATCAAGCTCACATATAAACTTGGAGTACATACCTGTTTAACCTTTCGCATTGAATATATTTATAAGCAATTCTTATTACGAAGTCTTACCCGGACATAATCTCCACACGAAGTTATCGGGTCTTACCCGGACAAAATCCCCACACGTAGTCATCGGGTCTTTAGAGCTCGGATATAGTACGAGCACGAAGCTTACGGACATTAATCAGTGATAATATTCTCGCATAAAGCCTGCGGGGTTTTAACCCGGATATAGTACTGACACAAATGCCCTTCGGGACTTATCACATTTATACACTTTCACATCCATCACGTTGGCCACTCGGCCCTGTCACATATATATACTTTCACATTCATCACATCGGCCATTAGGCCCTATCACATATATATACACTTTCACATTCATCACATCGGCCATTAGGCCTTATCACGTATATACACTTTCACATTCATCACATCGGCCATTAGGCCTTATCACGTATATACACTTTCACATTCATCACATCGGCCATTAGGCCTTATCACATATATACACTTTCACATTCATCACATCGGCCATTAGGCCCTATCACATATATATACACTTTCACATTCATCACATCGGCCATTAGGCCTTATCACATATATATACACTTTCACATTCATCACATCGGCCATTAGGCCTTATCACATATATACACTTTCACGTTCATCACATCGGCCATTAGGCCTTACTATCATTTCATATTCGAATACTCATAAACTTACAATACCACGATTTAGAATTCAAGTATGGGTTTAATCAATAGCTTATGAGCAACTAAAACAAGTTTATCAAGGTTCACAACATAATCTCAAATTCAGCACAAGCTGTTTTTCCTGAGCAATAGTCACTAAATTATTTATAACTGGAGCTAAAAAACTCCAAATCACTTTCCGTTAATTTTTCCTGAATATAGACTCGTATATATTCCATCCATAAAATTTCCAGAATTTTAGGTTTGGCCAATCAATACCAGATTTTTCTTAAAGTTTCCCCTGTTTCACTGTTTGACTAATCTGACCACTCTTCACTACGAATCAAATTTCTCATTTTACAGAATTCGAAATGTGTTGTATTTGATTTCATTTGAAACTAGACTCATTAAGGAGTCTAAGCATATAAATTTTATCTTATAACCATTTTTGTACAATTTATAATGATTTTCTAAAAACAGAACAGAGGATTACAGTGTCATTCTGCGCTGTCTCACACAACTTTAAGTATCTCATTATCGAAAATTCCTTTGCTTACACGGTTTCTTTTATAAGAAACTAGACTCATTAAGCTTTAATTTCATGTCTCATTCAGCCTCTAATTCAAATCCATAAATTTATGGTGATTTTCTAAAGTCACGTTACTGCTGCTGTCCGAAGCAGACTATCTCAAATTACCCTTAAATTCCCAAGCTCAAACACTTGAGAACTTACCATTTGGGCTTAGAACATATCATGGCCACATCATATCTTATTAAATCAACTCATCATGTCCTATTATAATTGAATTTACTCAACGTTTAATCACTTAAAACTTACCTCGGATGTGGTCGAACAATTTCGGCGGCTATTCGATCACTTTTTCCTTTCCCTTGTTGGACGCCTCTCCTTTAGAGTCTTGAGCTTAAACAAATAAATTAACTCATTTAACCGCTTTGCTACATATATTGGTATTCACATTTTAATGATTTTATGACATACGAAACGACATGGTAAAATTTTCACCTTGCTACTTTATGTTCTTAGCTATTCGGCTAATAACCTCATGCAATTACCATACTATCAATAATCTAATCACACATGCATATGCATACTTGGACATTCGGTAATCACCTTTGCTAATTTTAAACTCAACATCACATAAGCTCCCAAGTGATGGCCGAATGCTTCATTTGTTACCCAACTAACCATTCAACAACCTCAACCTCATTACCACCCTTTTATGCCTAATTATCTAAGTCAAGATAAGATCATCATCATGCCTAACTATAGCCGAATGTGCAACATTAATCTATCATTTCTATCTCATTTAACACTTAACATTTACCACATATCGATTCACCAAACTCTCCATCTATTCATGCTCTCATATTCGATCACCCATACCCATACTAACCATATAACTAATTAATCCTAGGGTTAAACACAAGTGCAATATTGAAGCACCATGGCCGAACCTTCATGAAGTTGCTAAGACCCCACATTTCTACTCCTCACACACTCTCACATCCAAACCTTTTTATTAAACACTCAAGCTCAATCATCTTCATGCCTCATCACCACAACATCAAAACACCAACCAAGAAAGACAACACCCATGGCCGAATATCATCTCCATCACATAGCAAGATTTAGACCATGGGCTAGGTAGAACTCAAACTAACAACTAAAACATGCATGCATCTCATGGAACATCATCAAACATACCTTAGTCTAGTTACATGCATGGCCGAATCTCTTCAACCTTTCTTCTTCCTTCCTCCTTCAAATTTTCGGCCAAGGTGTTAAAGGATGAACACCCTTTCTTTTTTTCTTCTTTTCTTGTCTAGTTACGGCAAAATGGAGGGGGGGATGGATGAGACAACTTTGTTTTCATCACCCCTCCCTTTTCATTACTTAATTACTAACCCTTTATTTATTCTTTCTAACATAACACACTAAGCCAACATGTTCCCAACATGTTTCCACCCATAGCATGGCCGGCCACTATGCTTTAATTTTGGGTAATTTGACATGCAAACCCATCATTTCACAACATGCATTATTAGGCCACTTTACATTTGCCTAGCACATTTCCAAATTTTCTCACATAAGTCCTATTTGATAAAATTCACTTACTATTAACAAAATTCAAACATGAAATTTTCACACATGCATATGTACATATAATGAGCATCAACTATGACGGTTAATTATCTTTATAACTCGGTTTAGTGGTCCCGAAACCACTTTCCGACTAGGGTCACTTTAGGGGTGTTACATCGGGAGTCGGTTACGTACGAGGAAGGATTAGCACCCTCGCTACGCCCAAAATTGGTACCGAATTGATTAAATAATGCCCTTCTGTCTAAAAAAATATTTTGAAACACGATTTCTTTTAAAACACTTGAATGACTCAAATTGGACGTCAAGATTCACTCGTTTCAAAGGAATACAGTATCACATCCAGCATGTTAGGACATGATCCTTTAAACCCTCGAAACTACAATCAATTCCAATTTCTAAAAGCCTATATGTTGGAAATTACAAAAGGATGCCCAATTATTTAGTCCAATGAAAAAACCTAAACCCAGCACAGTAGGGCACAATTCCTCGAATTTCCAAACATTAAACATTGCCTTGTTTTAGAATTTAGAAAACATGAGTGAAATTCTAAAGGAATATTCGATCATTTTGAACAAACGGGAAATCGAAACCCAGCACGATAGGGCACGATTTCCTAAATTTTCCAAACATCAAACATTGCCTTCGTTTTAAGGAATTTTCAAATGAATAATTATAAAACCAGTTTAAAACGCATTAATTTGACTTGAAATAAAATGGAATAATTAATTTTAAAGAGTTGGACCTTATAAAACAACATTTTGTAAACCAAAAGGAAAACAATGATCATGGGATAATATACACACATAAGATACAATACTTGATGATGAAGATAATATAGCCTTATTTAATCAACTAACAAAATAAACAATTAAATATAACTAACCTAAAAAATATAACCCAATTTTAATCATGTATGGAGAATAATTGATATAACAATACAAAAACGAAAATAATATGCCACAATAATATACATAGCCTAATATAACATAATCAATACAAGATATACAAAACAAAATGAAAATTAAAAAACAATATGGTATAAAACAAGTTTAAAATAATGATAAACACGTAATATATAATATATGAATTGATGGATTAAAAAAAAACTAGAGATATATATGTAAACATTTAAATAAGTATTATAGAATGAATATTTTAAATCAAATGATATACAAGGTGTCAAATGCATTTGTTAAAATATATACAATAAAGGAAATTTAGATAATATGTAAAATATAAAATAATAGTAAAATTCATAATAAGATATAATCCTTTGGAATAAACTATACGCCTAGTGGATTTTTAAAACATATATATATAGATGAATTCAGAAATAATTATATGTAAAAAAAATGGGATTAAATATGTACATAGGATTAAATTGATTTTATTATATATGTACAAACATACATAAAACATTTGAACAAAATATTATATAAATAATTACAATAATATGATGTAAAAATGGACTTCAAAATAATAATTTTTATAAAACAAAGTAAAATTATTAAAAAGGATTAACACGCATATAAAGAAAACTAAAAGGATATTAAAATTACAATGAACAAAAGACACAATTGAAATAATGCATGTACAAGTATATATAAAATATTTAAACGAGATATTGCACAAAACGTTAACATAATATGACAAAAATACTTCAAAATAATTGTACAAATAAAAACAAAGAAAAAACATTAAAGTGAATCCACACATAAAAATATCAAATGAATCTTAAAATAGTAAGTTATATCAAATAGGAAACTAAATTAAAACTGATTCAAAATAAGAGGGCTAATTTATAAATAAAATAAATTATTGGGATTAAAATTGGGACCCATGCGCAATGCGCGTGAATTCACAGGGACCAATGCTGGAAATACCCCCGATCGCGAAACGCTGCGTTGAAACGCGGACTAAAATGAAAATATGCGCCTATTACAAGGCTAAATTAAAAAAATGAAGTAAAACAAATAGCCCGAAATTGAACAGTCATGCGAATGGGGAGGACCTAGCACGAAACTATCCCTCCCTGCAGAAACACGCGGATCCCAGGGGTAAAGGGGATGGATCGGGTTGGGTTTAATCAATACAACGCTGTTTTTGGAGCCACTGAATCAGGCTCAAAACGACGCCGTATTCAGTCCTTTAAAAGGACTAAAATCTGGCGATTCGGCTACACTAACCCTAGTTTCCCCTTCATTCAGCCGAACCCTAAGTTTTCTCCCTCAAAACACCTGCCCACCACTAGGAATGGCGACTGGCGCTCACAGGCTTCGAAGTATTACTTTTTCAGCCTCGGATTTCCCTTTAAACTTTGATTTCGGCGAAGCGAAAGAGAATCAACGGCCTAATCGCGAGGTATGATCACTTTTCTCTCCTCACATTCGTTTTTTAAGTATAAAATGAAGAAGAAAATCAAAGGAAATCAATAAAATAATTAATAGAAGATTCAAGAGATTAAAAAACGGAGATCACCTTCTTAAAAACTGCTCCTGAATTTTTCTATTCGATATACCTATTTAGTATGCGTAAAAAAAAAGGTGCAAAGGATTGTCCATGGCTTTAGAGCCGAAATCTGAAGGAATAAATAAAAAAATACAAATTTTCTTTGTGTTTTTGCTGTCGTTCTCTTGTTTGTTTGCAGGTACAAGGTACGGGGCCAGCTGTGAGGCGTACAGAGGTGTGGGTGGCACTCGGCGTAGGGCGTACAGAGGTCGCTCGTGGCGATCGTACGGTGCTGAGGGTTGCTTGGGTTAGGCTTGGCTGAAATTTGGTTTAGGCATTGGGCCTATCGGGCCATCAGGGTTTTGGGTTAGGGATGTGTAATTGGGCTGATTAGTGTTGGATTTTAATTTATGTTTTGTATTTGGTTTTGATGTGGACCTGGGCGAATTTGCCCGTTTACAGTTCACTTCCAACTTTATTCAATCACTTTATAAGTCAATACCTATTTTTACTAAACTTGATAAGTTTACATCGAATATATCTCATATAAATAACATGCATTTTAATTTACTAATGCAGAACCAGCTATAACACGTTACACGTCCCCTATTAACTCATAACCGAAACACATGTTCATCACCAACATAAACATATATACCTCAAGATGTGATACATATTAAGTTAATTCATCATATGCATAAATAATTATATAAACAAATGTCGAATCACAATTTAGTCATAACCATCTCATAAACCTTTATCTTATATTCGAATTTACAATACAATATAGTATAATTTTCAAACCAACTCATACTACAATTTATATTTCACTAGAGTAAGTCATTATCTACAAATAGATATGTATTCAAAATATGAATCTCACATACCATATAATGAGCATATCAAGACAAATTTATATCAAGCTCGGACATAGCCAAACAACCTTTAATGCTAAATCACATATAGCATGTTAATCATTTACACACATCTAAGATCATCAACAAATTTCAATGCACAAGATAGATATCCCAAACACATATAATATTCATCCGTAACACATAGCATAATAACCAAAATGAACCTAAAACATAGACAAACAAAACCAAATTTAAATAATGAAGTTAGGCCATTTTCGCATGGCTTAAATTATACAAAACCAATATTCTTTATTTCAAACTATCATCTAGCCTATACATGCCATAGATTCGAAAATTCATCTTATAAAATACTGAAGATAGTCGATAGTGTGATAAGCTTCTCTGACGATTCCCAAGCTCAAAACTTGAATTTGAAATCTATAAAACAGAAGTGAACATGAACACACACAGAGTAAGCTTTCATAGCTTAGTAAGTCATACGCAAATAAACAACTTAGTTACATAATCAAATCATTTGAACTAAACCAAATTATACTATCATAGTTACTTTGAATCTTAAGCTTCCAATTTCATGTAATTTATATGTACTTTCACCTTTACATTACTCATGGCCGATTGAATATATATATTAACAAACTATCATTAAATTTCCAAACCAAAATATCTTTATCATAGCTAGTTCATAAACTCCTATATGCATAAATTCATAGGTCAAAGGATAATAATCACATACATATTTATATTATATGGCCGAGTACACATATATATATGCAAAATATCCTTCAATTTCAAAGCTAAATATCATTATGTGAACACATATACTTATACTCATGAATCAAAATACAGCTTTTTATACATAAGCATAGCAATGACCAAATGAACACTTTCATATATAATGGTACTTTAACAAACTTTCATTCAATGACTAAGCCAAAACATCTTTATCATACCAAATATACATACACTTTTATGCATATACTTGTAAGTCAAAGTATATCAATCATATATATGTTTATCAATGGTTGAATATACCACCATTTGCATATATTCACAAATAATTTCAATAATGTTCATATTATTTATTTACAAGGCCGAATACCTTTTTTACATTCACACGTATATTCTTATTTTACTTCAAGCATATCACTTTGTTTCAAATAGGTAATAAACCATTTCATACCTGATCATTTTAGCTCACTTTTGCACATTTGATCACAACTTATCGATGCCCGTTGAACCATTCAGAATTGGATAGGCCACTCAGATAATCACACATATATCATACAATGCCAACGTCCCAGATGTGGTCTTACATGTCACCATATATCGATGCCACTGTCCCAGACAGGGTCTTACTCGCACACATATATCGAAGTCACATATCGATGCCATGGTCTTACTCACACATCACATATTGAAATTTTATGTCATGACATATGTATCCTAACTATTCCTAAGGTTCATATGGGGCTTTTGGACGTCGTAACTCAACCGAGACGAATGCTTGAACATGGTTACCAAGCTTATTCATATTCGGCATAAGCATATATAAATTAATATTTTTCATAACAGCATATATATTTAACATTTATCTAAAATTAAACACGTCTATTTGCTTATAAACTTACCTCGGACGATGTAAAACGAAACAGGACTAGTCGACAACTTTCGTTTTTCCCCGATCCAAATCCGATTTCTTTGGTTCTTGATCTAACATATTCAAATTAAGCTCATTCAAACATATTTTCATTCAATTTAGTCCAAAAACACATAAATGGGCAAATTACCATTTTACCTTTGACATTTACAAATTTTTCAATTTAGTCCCTATTGCACAAAATATAAAATATGCAAAATCTCAAAATACCCATGTTGGGCCGAATGTTCCTAGTACTCATACAAGCCCATATAATTCATTTATTTCACATTTTAATCCCTCAAATTATTATTTTTGCAATTTAGTCGTAATTACTCAAAATCATCAAAAACTGTAATACAAAATATGTTAATCTAAAACATATCTTTCATATTTCATCATCAAACAACAAAAATCACAAGCTATCAACAATGGCACAACTCGAAATATTCATCAAAATCAAAAATTAAAGCATGGGTCTTGAAGATTACTAAGCAACGGTCTCAAAAAAGTAAAAATTATCAAAAATCAAACAAAAACGAACCTTGATTGAGCTTGAATATATTCCAAAACCTACCTTGGTTTTCTTTCTTTTTCTTTGTTTTAGATTCGGTTAAAAAAAGTAGAATGAACATAGCTTTTTATTTTATGATATATGTTATATTATATTAGTTTATTAAATTAACTTTAATGAAATAATATAAAAATCATATAACACATGTCTTTGTCTATTACCGTCCACTTTTTCTTTTAATGGGCTAATTGCAACATAAAGGCTTCCACTAATAAAGGCAATAGCAATTAGGCCCTTTTTAGAAAGAACCACCTAATTTTCATTTTACGCGATTAAGTTATTTTATTTAATCGGGTATCTAAACGACCAAATTAAATCACGAAAATTTCACAGATATAAATTCACACAAAATAAACGCAAAAAATAATTTTTAAATATTTTTCTGACTCGGGTCCGTGGCCCCGAAACTACCGTTCTGATTAGGGTCTAAATCAGGCTGTTACAACTGAAATCAATGTCTTCCACCAATAATAGGTTGAATCTCTCAACAAGGATATAGCACATTTTAAACACTCTTCAGGTGTACAAGACAATTCATCAAATACCCGAATAGAATTCTCAAGCCAAAATTCTGGTTTCTCGCCATCATCATCAGCATTTTCCCTGAATTCTTCAGCCCCTTGCTTGCGAATTCTGTCAACTGAGGTTCTATGAAATTTCATCAGATCCATACCTTGAGGCATCGGGGGTACAGGTTGAGGAATCAGGGGAGGTGGGGGAGGTTGTTGAGCATTCGAGTTCGTACGAACAAACTCGGTGTACCATACATTCATCATTTGGAGAAAGGCTTTCCGAGCCCCTTTTCCTCCTCCTTGACTAACAGTAGGACGTCGGTTTTCAGTCGGCACCGTCCCTTCAGCAGGAGCTGGCGCATTGCTCTCTACATCATCGGCCACAGTTGGATCGAGATCCATTTACTATAAAAAAATCATTTTAAAGGTCAAGATTCGTCAAACTATCACAATATATATGGCATGTATAGCAAAACTCGTACATACGCCACGTTAGTCCAAAAATCGACTAAATCGTAGCTCTGATACCACCAAATATAACACCCCCTTACCCGAGACCATCGCTGGAGTCAAGCATGAGGCATTAACAGACTTAAATTATCACTTAAACAATTTCAAACAATTTATTTCACCTTTCGTAATAAACTACCCATCTGCGTCATAGTTGCTAAAAAAATCATATCTCGAGTTACAAAACTCAAAATTAAAATATGTTAATTTTCCCTGAAACTAGACTCATATATCTATTTACTAATTTTTTTAGAATTTTTTTGGGCCAATTAGTACAGTTTATTAGTTAAAGTTTCCCCTATTTCAGTGTTCGACTGCCCTGACCTCTATTCACTAAGAATCACTCTTCTCTCTGTACAGAATTCAGATGACTATACCGTTTATTTCTCTTAAAATTAGACTCAATAAGGAATCTATACATATAAATTATGACTCCTAATTATTTTTGTACAATATTGATTGAATTTCTAAATTCAGAATAGGGGATTTAGAAATTACTCTAACCCTATTCCACCAAAACTCACATTTCTCATAAAATACAACTCATTTACCTGTTTCGTTTCTTCCATATGAAAATAGACACAATAAGCTTCAATTTCGTATTTATTCATCATCTAATTCTATCTCTATTATTTTTAGTGATTTTTCAAACTCACATCATTGTTGTTGTATGATATTGTTTTATAGCAAATTTTACCTTTTTATGAATGTCCATGGATTAGAAAGCACAATAAGTATACATAACACCAAATATGATCTTGATTAGCCATTCCAATGGCTAATCATTACCTAACATTTCCTTACCACCCAATAGCCATATCATAAGATCATATACACAAAATGATTATAATGCTATACATGCCATACTCAAAATATACAAGCCACTATACCAAAATGGTCCACGGATAGTGTGAGTGAGCCTCCGATCGTTCCCAATTTTCAAGCTGGCTTGTGAAAACTACAAAGAATGAAAAGGAGGGAGTAAGCATAAATGCTTAGTAAGTTCACATGTAAGTAGCAAGTAACATAATCATGCAATCCAACATAAAACATCATTTGTATAAATATCACCAAGACATTCATGTTACATTTGTATTTACTATCTTACTACGATTTCATCATACCAAGTTCTCAACTCGAGGGTTTAACTGCATACCTATCCAAATTTTCTCATTCACCACACTTACCAACATGTCACCTTCGTCTTAAGTATTCTCCTTATTCACTTAAGATTCACCCGTTGAACACATCGGAATATAATTTGCATACACGGATTGCATGCACATAAGTGCCATACCAGCGGCTAGATAAACTCAATAGCCTACGGAAATTATGTAGCCAAGCTATCATGTAACCAGCCCATAGACGAACTCGGACTCAACTCAACGAGCTCGGATGCCTAGTTACATCTCACGAACTCGGACTCAACTCAACAACCTCGAAACTCAAATATCCTAGTGACATGTCACTTGTATCCTAATCTATTCCCAAGGTTCAAACGGGATTTTCCTTAATCACACATCTTTGCTGTCTTCCACGGAATGTCGGAACCGATACTTGATAGCATTTCATATTTATCAAGTAGCTCACATAATTTGCGTATCACTAAATAATAATCCACAAAGCATAATATTTCATGATAATAATCATCATATCATATAAATTAAATTAAATTACTTAAAATAACAATTATGTTACTACATTTACACATGGAGTTACCTCGGTACAAAATGTTAGAAATCGAGCCTATTCCTCGTAAACTTTATTTTTCCCTCGATCACGACTCGAATCTTGTTTCTCTTGATCTAAAATAATAAATTTAGATTATTTAATATTCACATTTATTAAAACAGTCCTTGACTCAAACTTTGGCAAAATTACATTTTTGCCCTAAACTTTTACATATTTATGTTTTTACCCCAAGGCTCAGAAATTAAATTTCATCCTATTTTATTATGTTTTATGACATGCTGATCATTTTTCCCTTCTATGGAAACATCAAATTCTCACTCTAACATGTACTTATGAACATTAGGTATTTTTACCGATTATGTCATTTTACTCGTTTTCACGTAAAATCGCTTAGCAAAAGTTGTTTAACAAAATTTAAAGCTTCATATTCTACCATAAAACATCAAAATAAACACATTTCACCTATGGGTATTTTTCCAAATATAAACCCTAGGTTAAATTATTGCTAGAATAAGCTTAATCAAGTTACCGGGACTCTAAAAACGTAAAGAACATTAAAAACGGGGCTAAAATGGACTTACAATCGAGCTTGGAAGCTTGAAAACCCCTATCTATGTCTTCCTCATGTTAAATTCGACCAAGGGGTTGAAGATGGACAAAAATTGGTTTTTAATTTTGTTTTTAATTCATTTTAATAACTAAATGACCAAAATGCCCTTAATTAAAAACTATGGTGTTTTATCTTCCTTTAGGTATTTTTGTCCAAACTAGTATAATGGTCTAATTACTATCCAAGGACGTCCACTTTAAAAACCCATTACTCACAAGTACTTAGTACCTTTGTGAACTACAACACACATTTTACAACTTTTGCAATTTAGTCTTAAATATCAAATTGGACCCTCTATCGATAAAATTTTTGAACGAAACTTTTCCACATTCATGAAATCATGCCACAGACCTTAAAATGATAATAAAATAATTATTTCTATCTCAGATTTGTGGTCCCAAAACCACTATTCCGATTAGGCCCTAATTCGGGATATTACATTGAGTAACTCTTGAGACTTGTGTTTACGATTAATTATATAATTCTTATATATTTGTTTAAGATTTTATTTCATTTTGTAATACCTTGAGACTCCATCTGGCAACGGACACGGGTTAGGGGTGTTACATTTTATTGGTATCAGAGTTACAGTTTAGTCGGTTCTGGGACTAACGTAGCGTGTGTGAGTTTAGCTATACATGCCATAATTATATACTGTGATAGTGTGATGACTTCTGATGTTTGAAATGTGTTTTCATATAGTAATGGATCTCGACAGAGCTGTAGCTGATGATGTCGAGAGTGTAGGACCTACTCCCACGCAAGGGACAGCGTAGGCTGATTCTTGACCGACTTCAAGTAATCCAGAAAGTGAGGCTAAACAAGTCTTTTATCAAATGATGAATGACTGGTTCACTCAATATATCCAGACTAATGCGGTTGCACAACAACCTCTACCCCCGATTAACCCAATTTCAGTGCCTGTTGTACCTCAAGTAAGTGATCCGTTGTGAATGAATAGACCACCTATTGATAAAATTAGAAAACATAGAGCTGAAGAGTTTAAACCTACGGATAAGGATGATGCTGAGCGGGCTAAGTTTTGGCTTGATAATACCATTCATGTGTTTGATGAGCTGTCCTGTACCCCAGATAAGTGTTTGAAATTGTTGGAACGTCGGTACCCCCATGGCACAGCGGAAAAAAAATATTCTGGTGATCCAAACTATGGATCCATGTGCGAGGAATGAATCGGGGTGAAAAAGGTTTTAAAATTACCCCAACTTCAATCTGAGTAGACAGTGAATCCTCGGCAATGAGAATACTATTTTGCTTTCGAATCCAAACCACAATCTTTAGGATCCCGACCTCTACGTAATCCACCCAGTTGACAATGAATGGAAGAAATCCCCAAAACTATTTTCAGAGATATTTTGCTTGACGGCTGCTAGACCTAGTAGCAAAGCTTTGGGTTTGTATATATATTCACTTTTTAGGGTTTTTCTCCCTTTCTATATATAACTCCCCTTATAATTGGTATTTATATAACGAATTCTTAATTTATTAAATTTTAATCTGAACATAATAATCATAATTAAAATAAATAAATAAATATAATAATATTTTAACCAAAAATTATAATTACATTAATTATAATAAAGATTTCGGTAAACTATATTTATTTAAATTTATATACGAACCAAATTCATATATTAATAGAATTATGTTCTCCTTATGTGTACAACATCCTTGTACATATAATACGTTCAATATTTGATTGCCAACCATAGGGTGTGACCCTGTAGGTTCTTGTAACATTAGCAGTAATACTAAAACGATTCTAATGTTACAAACAATGAGTGGCATCTAGCAATGCATTATTGCTACCTAAGTTACAAGAAGTCATGATTCGACATAACCTTTTGTGATTAACCTTTCATGCATTAATCCTTAAGTCTTTTATCTCCGGAATAGACACAACTCATGGAATAGTCACACTTGCATAGTCCATCCCATGTTTCTTGATACCTTGAGTAGACTATGATACACAAATAAGTATGACATCTCATATCAACTTATTGGAGCATGGCCATGCATTTCTAGTCTCACTCAATCAAGTGGCCTAAGATATTACTCCCATTATGTAGGAGTGACTTATGCTATATTGATCAACCATATCTCTCTACATAGATTGTGGTATATCCAACATCAACCTTTATAAAACAACCAGTTACGGTGTACGTTTGACTGTATCAAAATATACAGCTCACGATGTTGGGATAATGATGATCTCAAGTCTGAGGATCATATACATATTAATCACTATAAGTATTGTTGTGACAATTACATAATAATCCAATAAACATACTCATAGCGGGTCAGTCCAATATGTTGTTCTCTAACACACATATTCATGTATTGATTCTGACACTCCATATCAATGACAACTCTTTATCATCAATCAACTACATGTTAGTCTTAATGCATCATTGTTGTCCTAGTCAACAATAATACTTGACTAAGGACCTTTTAAGAATAATCATATTATTCTCAGGACATTATTATAAAACAGTTTATTTATACACACAAAAAAGAAACTGAAATAATAATGGCAACATCTTATATTAATAAACATGGTAAATCAAGTATGTTATTACAACCATCTCATGATTGATCTTTGGGCATACTCTTACAATTTGCCATATCTTTACTTCGAGACAAAGCATATCACTAGTGGAATACCCTAGTATCAGTAGTTCCAAGAGAGCAAGTGACCTGGGAATTGTTTCAGACTAAGTTCCCTAAGAAATATATCAGTCAGAGATTTATCGATCAGAAGCATAAAGAAATTTTGAAACTGAAACAGGGTCGGATGACAGTGATGGAGTATGAACGGAAGTTCGTAAGACTCAGCCGCTATGCCCAAGAGTGTGTTTCTACTAAAGCCATAATGTGTAAAAAATTTGAAGATAGGCTGAATGAAGATATCAAATTGTTAGTTGGCATACTTGAGATAAAAGAGTTTGTGGTACTTGTTGAATGAGCCTGCAAAGCTGAAGAGCTCGGGAAAGAGAAAAGAAAAGCTGACTTTGAAGCTAGAGATACACGCAAAAGAACATTCGGTAAGTCATTCCAGTCGGCATAAGAGAAGTTCCGAGATGATTTTAGCCATTCTAAAGCCACTTTAGGTTACTCCAAACGGGATCAAAATAGACCACCAGTGAGCTCGAGAGCTACTTCAGTAGCGAGTGTGGGTAATGTCAGATCAAATCAACCCGAGTGTAAGCACTATGGTAAACGACATCCCAGCTGTTGTAGATTACATGAACGGGCCTATTTTAAATGTGGATTGATAGATCATTATATTCGAGACTGCCCATTGTTAGCTGAACAAAATCCAGTGCAAAATACGAGATCGGGTAATACTGCTACTCGAGGTAGACCACCCAGCAATGTTGGTAATACGAGTGGCAGTCAAAGAGGAAATAAAGATACAATAATCAGATCTGAGGCTCGTGCACCTGCCAGAACCTATGCTATACATGCACGAGAGGAGGCTTCATCCCCAAATGTTATTACTGGTACATTTACTCTTTATGATACTAATGTAATTGCATTGATTGATCCTGGTTCTACTCATTCTTATGTATGTGAGACATTAGTATTCAGCAAGACTCTATCTGTTGAGTCTACTGAGCTTTTGATTAGAGTGTCAAACCTTTTGGGCTAATGTGTTATGGTTGATAAGGTGTGTAAGAATTGTCCTTTAATGGTTCGAGATCTGTGCTTTCCAGCGGATTTGATGTTGCTGCCATTTATGAGTTTGACTTAATTCTGGGTATGGATTGGCTGACTTTACATGATGCTGTTGTGAATTGCAAAAGAAAGACCATTGATCTACGGAGCTAGAATGATGAAGTCATTCGGATTGAATCTAGTGATTTGTGTGGTTTACCAGCAGTGATTTCTTCGATGCTAGCTTAGAAATATGTGAGAAAAGGGTGTGAAGCTTACTTTGCCTACGTGCTCGACAGTAAAGTGACTGAAAGAAACATTGAATCAGTACTTGTTGTGTGCGAGTATCCGGATGTGTTTCCTGAAAAATTACCGAGTTTGCCACCTATTCGGGAAGTAGAGTTTGGTATTGAGTTAATGCATGGGATGACTCTGATATCTATTGCATCGTACAGAATGGCACCTACAGAATTAAAAGAATTGAAAGCTCAGTTGCAAGAATTGACAGATAGAGGTTTCGCGCGACCGAGTTTCTCTCCGTGGGGTGCACCTGTGTTGCTTGTGAAAAAGAAAGATAGAACTATGAGAATGTGCATCGATTACAGACTGCTTAATAAGGTGACTATAAAGAATAAGTATCTGTTGCCACAGATTGATGATATGTTTGACCAACTAAAGGGGGCTACGGTATTTCCTAAGATAGATTTGAGATCGTCCTACATCAGTTGCGAGTTAAAGACTCCGATGTACCAAAGACTACTTTTAGAACGAGGTATGGAAACTATGATTTTCTGGTTATGCCATTCGGACTCATTAATGCACCTACTGTTTTCATGGATTTAATGAATTGGATCTTCAGACCGTATCTGGATTGGTTTGTGGTTGTGTTTATAGATGACATTTTAATCTACTCTCGTGATGAAGCTGAACATGCTGAACATTTGAGACTGGTGTTGCAGACCTTGCGAGATAAGCAGTTGTATGTAAAATTCAGTAAATGTGAGTTCTGATTAAGTGAAGTGAGTTTTTTGGGCCATGTGGTATCAGCATCAGGAATTCGAGTTAATCCTAGCAAAATTTCAGCTATATTGGATTGGAAATCTCTGAAGAATGTTTCTGAAGTCCGAAGCTTTCTGAGACTTGTTGGTTATTATAGACGGTTCGTGAAAGGTTTCTCTATAATCGCAGCTCCAATGACAAAGCTATTGCAGAAAGATGTTAGGTTCGAGTGGTTCAAAGAAATGCCAGTAAAGTTTTGATCAGTTGAAAGCCCTTTTGACAGAAGCTCCAGTGCTAGTTCAACCAGAATCAGGTAAAGAATTTGTTATTTATAGTGATGCATCATTAAATGGGTTGGGTTGTGTTCTGATGCAGGAAGGCAGAGTGATAGCTTATGCCTCGAGATAGTTGAAGCCACATGAAAAGAACTATCCTACACACAACCTAGAATTGGCAGCTATTGTTTTCGCCCTAAAATTTTGGCGTCACTATCTGTTCAATGAGAAATGTCATGTCTATTCGTATCACAAAAGACTAAAATACTTGATGACTTAGAAAGATCTGATTTTGAGACAACGTCGATAGTTAGAATTACTAAAAGACTACGAGCTTGTGATTGATTACCACCCAAGAAAGGCTAATGTTGTTGCTGATGCTTTAAGCCGAAAATCACTGTTTGCTTTGCAAGTAATGAATATGCATATGGCCATGTCTGATGATGGTTCGATAGTAGCTAAATTGAAAGCAAGATCGTTATTTGTTAAACAAATATGTGACGCCCAAAAGGTTGATAATGAATTGATTGCAAAACGAGTTCAGTGTGAGACGGATGCTGATTCATAATTCAAAGTTCATGCTAATGACTATTTGAGATTCAGAGATCGAATATGCATCCTGAGGAATTCAGAGTTGATTTAGATGATTTTGAATGAAGCTCATAGTAGTCGGTTATCTATTCATCCAGGTTGTACAAATATGTATAATGATCTGAAACAGCTTTACTGGTGGCATGGTATGAAACGAGACATTTCTGACTTTGTTACAAGATGTTTAGTTTGTCAACAAGCAAAAGCTGAACATCAGGTGCCTTCAGGATTGCTTCAGCCTATGATGATACCTGAGTGGAAATGGGATAGAGTTATGATGGATTTTTTATCTGGTTTACCATTGACACCGAGCAAGAAGATGCAATCTGGGTTGTTGTTGATAGATTGACTAAATCGGCTCATTTTATTCTGATACGTACAGACTACTCATTGAATAAACTGGTTGAATTGTATGTTTCTCAGATTGTGATATTACATGGTGTGCCTATATCTATTGTTTCGGATAGAGATCTGAGGTTTACATCGCGGTTTTGGAAGAAATTGCAAGATGCCCTGGTTACGAAATTACATTTCAGTACTGCTTTCCATCCGCAAATAGATGGCCAGTCTGAGTGAATCATTCAGATACTTGAGGATATGTTGAGATGTTGCATTCTCGAGTTTAAAGGTACGTGGGAATGATATCTATCTCTGATTGAATTTGCGTATAATAATAGTTATCAATTGAGTATCAAAATGGCACCTTATGAGGCTTTGTATGGTCAAAAATGCCGTACGCCATTATATTGGACTGAACTCAGTGAAAATAAGATAGATGGGGTTGACTTGATAAGAGAAACTGAACAGAAAGTGAAAGCGATCCATGAAAGTTTGAAAGCAGCGTCAGATCGTCAGAAATCTTATCCAGACTTGAAACGTAAAGATATAGAGTTTAAGATCAGAGACAAAGTCTTCTTGAAAGTCTCACCATGGAAGAAAATACTCAGATTCGGTTGTAAAGGCAAATTGAGTTCCAACATTTATTAGGTCGTATGAGGTTATAGAGCGTATCGGGCCGGTTGCTTGAGTTAGAAAAGATCCACAATGTATTCCATGTTTTGATGCTTTAGAGGTATCGATCTAATCCTTCACATGTTATTAGTCCGTCTGAGATTGAAATTCAGCCTGATATGACCTACGAAGAAGAACCGATTCACATTTTGACTCGTGAGATTAAAGAGTTACGGAATAAGAAGATTCCATTAGTTAAAGTATTGTGGCATAAGCATGGAGTTGAGGAAGCAACTTGGGAGCCAGAGGATACAATGAAGGAACGTTATCCAAACCTATTCACCGATAAGATTTTCGGGGATGAAAATCCCTAAGGGGGGAGAGTTGTAACAACCCGAATTAGACCCTAAGTGGAACGGTGGTTTCAGGACCATGAATCTGAGTCAAAAATATATATTAAAATTATTTTCTGTGTTTATTTTGTATGAATTTATGTTTGTGAAATTTTCGTGATTTAATTTCGTTGTTTAGGTGTCCGATTAAATAAAAGGACTTAATCGCGTAAATTGAAAAAGTGGGTAGTTTATTTTATAAAGGGCTTATTTGTTAATGGCTTTCTAAATGGGAGTATTTATGATGAAATTAGCCCATTATATATGTAACACCCCTATCCCGTAACCGTTTTCGGAATAGGAAAGGGGTATTACCAAACTTGTAACTCATGTCGGAGCAGTAAAATTTTTAACTTTTTCTTGAAATAAAGATCATTCATCTAGATAAATGCTAAATACAGCCAGGGATAAAATTTAACTTCTATAAGTACACATTCAAAAGATGTCATTTTTGCATGGCTTATATACATTAACCAGAATATTATTCCGCTACTAGTTTATTCTATACATGCCATAAAATAATCCAAAACATAGCAATACCAAACAGTGGATAGTGATAGTGTGACGAGTTGTTGACGATCCCCGAGCAAAGGCCAAATTTGATAATCTATAAAACAGAGAAACGTAACAACAGAGTAAGCTTTCAAGGCTTAGTAAGTCTTAAGTAAAACAATTAACTTTGCTGGATTAAATTCATTTATAACTTACACAAAATCCAAGTGAAGTCTCGATGGGCTTAATAAGCCTACACAAGTACATAATACATACCTGGCCAACTTAATGTGCTGATCATCCGTAATTGTTGATTTATTACTAAGTCACTTAAGATTAGGCCTTACACAAATCACGTTTTGAAATGTCAAGATATATCACCATTCGGTTAAATAGATTAAACCCTATGTATGCACATGTAATTCATCTATTTCATCCAAATTTAAGAGTATATACCCCTTCGCATTTAAAAACATCCATGCTACTTTTAGTTTAATCAGTCGAACTAAAACATAACACTATAATCACATTCGGTTTCCATATTTGGAAGCACATATTCATGTTTTCATCTTACATAAACAATTTGATAGAGTCAATACTCATTGAATATAACTTATAACCATCTCATAAGTGATTCCCCAAGTACATTTGTAATACAAACAAAATCGAGTTCACATAGCAAGTAAGTATCACTTACCATATACTTAACCTTTGTACACTTATGGTTTCCATAGTTACCAATTACCAATTCAATCTTTCAATACCTCTAACCACTTAATCATATGCACTCATTTCGTGCACATACATAATTGTATATATGTATTTAGGAGCTTAGTTCTTTAGTTCATATTCACATTAATATTTCAAATAATCAAATCATGACAAGTATTAAAGTTTCGTATACGTATATAAAGGACCAAACATATTCCTTATCACATATACATAAATGACCAAACGCAATCCATACCTTGTATTTGCACATCCTGCTGAAAACAACTCAAATTAGTAAATTTTTATGAAACTAATTAAATCATTATCTTAAATATATACAAATGGTCTTCGGTTTGAAATAATTCAAGGCACTTAGCCATAGCCTGCTAGGTTTTAAAAAAAAATCTGAATCCAGTTACCAGTACTAAGCCTGCGGGACTTTAAGCCCGAATATATCATCATAGCTAATTCACAAAGTTGTATACACATCAATTCACATACCTTCGATTTTTCCAACACAAAAACACATTAATAAGGTATCACTTCATTCGAACTTATTCGTATCTCAATATAGCTAGTCTCATTTCACAAGAGCCATTAGGCCACATCATGTAGTCAGCGAGTCTTAACCCAGATACTTTCCAAATTCCATGTATATTTAATCGCATGTTACCACATTTCACACAAACTATCACCATTGTAATTCATTAACCTCATTCGAATATAAGCATATAGCATGTACCTTATCTTCATGTCATAATATCATTCGACTTTAACACATATTTATATATATATATCCCTTTCAATAAACTTCCAACTAAATAAGAAAATACACACATGACTTACATTCTTCTCATGACAACCATTCGGCTAAACAACATATAAGTCACCACACCTTCAATTTATAAAACTATCAACACATATTACATATACATTGCTTACATTTATAAAATAGCCATTCGGATAACTTGCACACATTTAAATTTTAGCCATTTTGGCCTCACCACCTATATATTTATCTTGTACATCAATTCAGCAATAGCTTATAAGCAACTCAATTAGTTTCATCAATGTTTACAACAAAATCATAGATTCACTACAAGCTATTTTCTTGAGCAACAATCATTAAATTATTTGTAACTAGAGCTACGAAACTCCAAATGAAGTGCCATAAATTTTCTCCAAAAATAGACTCATATATCTTCTATCCATAAAATTTTCAGGATTTTTGGTTTGGCCAATCAAAACCAGAATTTTCTTAAAGTTTCCCCTATTTCACTGTTTGACTATACTGATCACTCTTCACTACGAATCAATTTTCTCATTGTACAGATTTCAAAATATGTTCTTGTTTATTTCATTTGAAACTAAACTCGTTAAGGATTCTAAGAATATAAATTTTATCTTATAACAATTTTTTTACTATTTATAATGATTTTCTAAAAACAGAACAGGGGATTTCAGATTCATTCTGACACTGTCACACACAACTTTAAATATCTCTCTATAGGAAATTCCTTTGCTTGCACTGTTTATTTTATAAGAAACTAGACTCATTGATATTTGATTACATATTTTATTCAGTCTCTAATTCCACTCCAACAATTTATGGTGATTTTCAAAAATCACGCTACTGCTGCTGTCCTAAGCAGATTATTACAATTTGCTCTTAAATTTCCAAGTCCAAACACTTAAGAACTTACCATTTGAGTTTAAAACATATCATCATATATAAGTACTTCTTATTACCACATACAAATCATAATTTAAATATCACTTTTCTAATAACCAATCGACTAAGGCTCATAGAAGTAACTTATTCGTTATCATTTTGCTATAGGTAATTACACCAATTCATAGTCCCATCTTTACCCGTATTCCATATCATTCTTCATTATAACTAAACTTATATGCTAGAAACTTATTTATTTCAATATGTAATTCAAGTAGAACCATTAGGTCACATTTTATTTATTATGTTCATATAAATATATATATCATCGTTTATCAAATCCTAAGATAAGTTCCATTACTCAAAGACTTACCTTAAGTCGGATGAAACGGTTCCAAACGGCTACCCAATACACTTTGTTTTGCCCTTGCTTGATTCTCCTCCTTTGGGTTCTTGAGCTTAAATAAATTAATTAACTAGTTTAATTACCTTGCTAGTTATTTATATCCCATAACATTAATAGTTTCATATCAAAAGAATCATACGGCAACATTTGATTTTTATTCACCTTATGCTTTTACTAACTTTAAGCCATTCGGCTATTGATCACCTAAGATCCAATTACTATAATTAACCCAATAAATATTTCAATAAAACACACATAAATATTATATACACGGCAACCACCCTTGTTAATTACTCATATATATTTTAATAATTTTCGTTTCATCTTACAACCATTCTTGTTCAAAACATTAGAACCTTAACTAAAACTTATAGATTGTCTCAAGGCCGAATGCATTCTTACTTCCAAAGTAACATAGTCTATGATATATTTTATTTCAAGGTACATATTCATAAATCAAATTTAACCATATAAACCAATATCACCCACTTGATCAATTATAGAGAATTAAAGTTAATATCACAATGTGTACCCTATATGACCCATTATACATAATCAGATTTAACATCATCTATATATTTACTCATATGGCCGAATATACATACCCCCATATAATATCATTTTCATTTCATTTAACACTTAATTTCCACCACACAAACACTTGGCCGAATAATCCTAAACTAGCAAAACTCCACATTTGTTCATACCATCTTTTAAATTCACATATATCTATTTAGGTAGCTCATATTTTCCCCTTTCTAATATTTCTATCCAAAACATCAAAACACTATCCTTTTAGCATTTATCCAATAATATCGTAAGCACAATTTGTCACCAAAACTAAAGAAAAATCAACATATGGGTTACAATAAGAGCTTGACTACTAACTAGATTCTCATAAAAATCAATAGAAATAACATGAACTCCTACCTTATTTAACCTCCAAGATAGCCGAATGCCCTAGACAAATTCCTTCCTCTTTCCCTTTTGTTTCGGCTTTGCAAGAAGGTAAGGAAGATGAACACACTCTTACTTTTATTTCTTATTTTATTCATCTTTTTCTTATAAATTTATTACATCATTTGCCAATTAAAATTGTTTTGACTTAGTGGAATAGCATCATTTCATGGCCGACCACTACATGCTTTAAGGGTAAATTGACATGCAAACCCAAGGTTTCTCACCTCATTGTTTTTGGGTCCTTACAAATTACCAACCATCTTTTCTAAATTTTTCAACTAAGTCATTTCAAGAAAAATTTACATTCCTAAGACTAAATTGAAACTTTTAATTTTTCCTACATACACTATCACACATAAATATATGCAACAAAAATTAAAATGAATTTTTGTGACTCGGTTTTGTGGTCCCGAAACCACATTCCGACTAGGGTCTAATTAGGGATGTCACAATATATGATGTTGGACGATAATGGACTTAGGTTATATGATATTATTATTTCATTAAGGGTAGTTAAATGAATTAGTAATAAATTTAATATATGTTAATATATCATAAAAAAAAGTTATCATCACATTTCTTTCTTCATTCTTGCACCGAATACAAACAAAAGAAACAAAGAAAGAACAAGGGCTAGGTTCGGCCATCTTGCAAGCTAAATTTCAAGGTTCGTTCTTTGTCAGTTTTTGATAATTTTTACGTTTTTGAGATCGTTGCTTCGAGTACTACAAAACCCAAGCTTTAATTTTTTATTTTGATGAATATTTTGAGTTGTGCCATTGTTGATAGCTTGTGATTTTTGCTGTTTGATGATGAAAAATGAAAGATATGTTTTAGATTAACATATTTTGTATTGGAGTTTTTGATGATTTTGAGTAATTAAGACTTAATTGAAAAAATAATAATTTGAGGGACTAAAATGTGAAATTGATAAAATATATGGACTTGTATGAGCATGGGTACTATTCGGCCTAACATGGGTGTTGTGTAATTTTGTGTATTTTATGTTTTGTGTAATAGGGACTAAATTGTAAAAATTGTAAATGTTAGGGGTAAAATGGTAATTTGCCTATTTATGTGTTTTTGGACTAAATTGAATGAATATATGTTTGAATTTGAATATGTTTATATCAAGAACCAAAGAAATCGGATTTGGATCGGGGAAAAACGAAAGTTGTCGACTAGCTGCCCGATTCCGTTTTGTATCGTCTGAGGTAATTTTATAAGCAAATAGACAGGTTTATTGATAGTTTAATGTTATAATTACATGCTGTTATGAAATATTATGATTAAATTATGCTATAGCCGAATGTGTTTGAATATGGTTACCACACTTCCGAGTTCAATTCGATCGAGATACGACGTTCGAAAACCCCGTATGAACCCTAGGAATAGTTAGGATACATATTTCATGACATAGGATTCCAATATATGTGTGCGAGTAAGTCCATGGCATCGATTTGTGATTTCTATATGTGTTTACGAGTAAGACCCTGTCTGGAACAGTGGCATCGATATGTGGCTACATGTAAAACCACGTCTGGGATGTTGACATTGTATGTATTATATGATTATCCTAGTGTCCTATCCAATTCCGAATGGTTTATCGGGCAAAAAGGTAAATTGTGATCGGGTGTGTTAAATGAACAAAAGAAGTGACAAGTATGGATTAGCTTGCTAGTTATCAATGATAAGATTTGTATATGACTTGTTTGATAAAATAAGTTATATATGATATAACGCATGAGTTTCCATGTTTTATATTAAGTGTATTCGGCTTGAACAAGTGGTGTGGATATTATGAAGATGATCCTTGGATATACATTTATATGTAATCATGTTTATAATAGGCTATGGATATACTTTGTGTATGTGATGTTTTAAATGAATTCTTGAGCTTATACAAATATGTATACTTGTGAAACGGATTACATATTGATAATTTAACTTAGGATGCTGATTGATATTTGGCTAATATGTTCATGGGAGCATTCAGCTAAGGTAGCTTTGCACATGGAAATGTAGTATTTTATCATTTTGTATATGTTACTGAGCTGTTTATTTGCTTATAGCTTACTAAGCTACGATAGCTTATTCTGTGTTTTATGTTACTTTGTTTTATAGATCTTGAAGTCAAGCTACAAGTTCGGGGATTGTCAGCCAAGCTCATTACACTATCTACTATTTTGGTACCTTTAAGCTAAACTTAAATTATGGCATGTATAGGCTAGTTTTGGGATTGAATATCTTGAAAATGCTATAAATTAGCCATATGAAAATGGCTTAATTATTTTGCTTGACTTGATTTCAACTTAGTTGTGGTTGAGGTCTATTTTGGTTGAGATGCCACATGCCATGAATATATATATACAAATTGTGCTAAGTGATTATATATCAAGTTTAGTTTTTTATCTTAAATGTGACATGATAAAATCGGTCATAAGTTAATTAGATAGCTATGTTTGTGTTTCATATTATTACGCAGTATGTATGTGAATTTAGTTGCTATGTTTTGTCATTCTACATGTCTTTGGTTAAAGCATTTTAATAAATTTATTTTTTGGTAAAGAGATAATGGAAGCTTATATACGTAAGTGATCCTAGGTATAGAGATTCAGCCATGAAATAGTATTAGTATAATGCATGTTTATTAATTGTGTGATGGAGGATATTAAATGTGGCATTATTTAAATGAGGGGTAGCTATGATCTAGCTCATTTAATTTGTTTATGAAGTGACAAATCATGCATGTGGTTCATGATTAACCTAGTCGACTACTTGATATAGATATACATATATATATATAAATATATATTTGATGTTTAAATGTTAAGTACAACTTGGCACTTGGATTAAATGCGCAGCTTGCATGAATTCATGATAAATAAGTAATACATAAATGTTTTGTTCTATATTAAGCTTATAGCAAGAACACAATAATAATATATATTGAGCTTGCTTGATAACGTGTGTATTCAGTTATATAGTGCATTGTTAAAGTTATGGAATTTTTATAAGTCATGAAACTAGGGTATAAGGAGGATAGAATACACATGATATAAACTTTGCAGTACATTTATGCATTTAAACCATGACATGCGCATATGGCATTTGACTTGCTATTTTATTTAAGTTTTTGTTTGCCTTGAATATCTGTCAAGAGATTATGATTACGGGAGCATATTACCTTATTCATATAATTATAGAAAATGATAAACAAATGCAAGTTGTGAGTATGTATTGCAATATATATATTTATTTTATTACATGTGAAGGACGTATCTATTATTTATACCTATGAAGCGAAAATGTTTTCATTAGAGATGTATTATTTTATGATTTAAATTTTGAGTAACTCCTGATACTTGTGTTTACGATTAATTATATAATTCTTATATATTTGTTTGAGATTGTATTTCATTTTGTAATACATTGAGACTCCGTCCGGTAACGGACATTGGTTAGGGGTGTTACTGTGACAGCCTTAATTTCAGAATGTGGTTTCGGGACCACAAAACCGAGTCATAAAATTTAGTTAAAATTTTATTTGCATATCTTATATGTGTGATAGTACTTGTATAAAAATTTGATGTTTTAATTTTATATTAGGAATGTGAATTTTGCTTGAAAGGATCTAGTTGAGAGACTTAGAAAATTATGATAGGTAAATAAGTAATGACCAAATAGTATTAAAATAGGGAAGTTTGGGTTTGCATGTCAAAGTGCCCAATTCTTGATAAGTGGCCGGCCAAGCATGGTTCCATTCCTCCAAGTTTATGTTGTTTATTATTTAATATTGGTAAGTAAATTAGAATAAATAAAAGAAAGGAATTAAAAAGGAAAAAGATGAATAAAATAAGGGAGGAAGAAGGAGTGTTCATCCTTTTCCTTATTACAATTGCCGTACCTAAAGAAAGAAAAAGAAGAAATTGAAGTTAAGGCATTTGGTCACCTTTAAGTTGATTAAGAAGCTCTTGAATATTCGGTGCCTAGGGGAAAAGTTTCTAAGAAGTTTGGCCATGCATGTAACTAGATTGAGGTATGTTTGATATTATTCTTTGAGATTCATGTATATTTTAAGTTGTAAGTTTGAAATCTACCTAGCCATGGTTCAAATTTTGTTAATTGATGGAGATGATATTCGGCCATGAATGTTACATTCTTGGTTGGTATTTTGATGTCTTTGGTGATGAGGTATGAAGATGGTTGATTTTGAGTGTTTAATAAAAAGGATACATGAATTATTGTTAAATAATGGTCGAATGTAGCATGATTAAAGATGTGAATAAATTGAAGTTAAGGAGGTTGTCAATGAAAAATATGAGTTGGATGAGTTTTAAA
This sequence comes from Gossypium hirsutum, assembly GCF_007990345.1. Lineage (NCBI taxonomy): Eukaryota > Viridiplantae > Streptophyta > Magnoliopsida > Malvales > Malvaceae > Gossypium > Gossypium hirsutum. Next base: position 14,516,374 of record NC_053429.1, read on the forward strand.
GAATAAAAATTTAGGTGACTAGAGGTCAAGGACATTCGGTCAAAGGCTTGTGTGCTAGCAAAATCGGCCTAAATGTCGTTTTGATGTGTTGAATTGAGTAAGCTAGATGTTGGAACACATAAGGATTCGGCCTTCTAAAACAATAGAGATAAGTGTATGAAAGGCTAAGTTTAAGTAGTAAGGCCGAATAGGTTGTAGATAAGGCACTTGTGAGTTCTTGGCCAAGCAATTGACAAATTAAATTAGAGTTCTTGTGCCATATAATGTCAAGTCTAACTTGGTATATTTGGCCACCTAATTAAGTACATCGGTGGTGTTGAATGTAATCTTACACATTCGGCCATATGGGGTAAAAATGGGTCGAGTGTTCATGAGATGAAATTAGGTGTTTAAATGATGTTATAGTTGACATTGTGCATATATACATGCATTCGGCCATCTAATTGAGTATGAAGGTGGTGTTAAATCTAATTGTGATGCCCATTCCGAAGTATATATATATACATATATATATACATAAGTATGCCCATTCGTGATGTTACATTTAATTATGTGTATAATCGACTAAATGGGTAATTAGTGAGGATGGTTGCCGAATATACAGACATACATATGCATGTGTAATTGAATTATGAATGTTTAGCAAGATGGTTAAACTAGTTGATTTATTGATTAAGCTCAAGGAGTTAAAGGAGGAGAATCAAGCAAAGGCAAAGAAAAGATCATCGAGTAGCCGAGTTGGAACCGTCTTACCCAACACAAAGTAAGTCATTACGCATATAGTTTGTATTAATTTAAATGGTCATAACGTCTATGTAATGATGCTGACTGGAATGATAAATATATATATACATGTATGCATGTGGTGATGAAAGTGTTGAATGAAAAGAAAAGAGGTGAGATGTATTGAGTTGTTGATCTCGGCACTAAGTGTGCGGGTATAAACATTTATGATCATGAGATTGGCACTAAGTGTGCGGGTTTAAATTGTACAGCACTAAGTGTGCGAGATTGATTATATAGCACTAAGTGTGCGAGTTGATTATATAGCACTGAGTGTGCGGACTTAATATATACTTTTGAATCACTATGGACACTAAGTGTGCGACATTATTGAGTTGATCACGGACAGCGGATCGGGTAAGTACCTTGAGTTCATGGCTAATAGGCGCTATGTTTATATTTGGAGTTGAGCTTGGTAAGTTTGAACCTATGTGACAATTATAATTGAAGTCACGTACATAAGATTTATCGTGGAATAGGTGAAAGGTCGTTTAGTTGTATGATTGTAACGAAAATACAATGATGTATGAAAATGCCTCAAATATCCTATTGATTAGTATATGGAATGTGAATGCATGACTTGGTATGAGATTGAACCGATAGGTCTAAGGAACTATGGTATGGTTCGGTATGGATGGAGTAACTAGCCTCGTTCCATTTTGTTTCCTCTTGTGATAATGTTATTAATGGATGGTAGTGCATTGCTTATGACTTACTGAGTTATATACTCACTCGGTGTTTCCTTGTCACCTATTTTAGGTTTCTTGGACTCGTCTCTTTTGCGTGATCGGGCCGTCATCGAAGTCATCACACCGGCTAGCAACTTTGGTATCTTCTTTTAGTCGGTCTAGGAGAACATTTCAGCATGTATAGGCTAATATGTTTGTTGAAATTTGGTATGTAAACTTTTAGCCATGCGAAAATGGCATAAATGTTCGGTTGGATTTGGTTCTATAATGTTAGGTCGTAAGTCTTGGAAATTCGATTTTTATGCCATATGTCATGGTTGATTATTTTTGGTGTCAAAATTCATGATATGGCAATAGTGTAGTAGGGAGATGTTTGACAATGATTAGCCCTTGGCATGGCTAGTCATGATCATAATTTGTGATATGTATGATGAATTACTAGTTAGATCAAGGAGAAATCACGAAATAGGCATAGTTGCTTTAGTAACAGATGCTGGCAGCAGCAGTGATGTGAGATTGAAAAATCACTAAAAATAGTAGGAGTGGAATTAATTAATGAATAAATTATGTAATCGAAGCTCGATGAGTCTATTTTCATATAGAAGAAACGAAACGACCATATGATCTGTATGTTACGAGATAATTAAACTCTTGTGAAATAGGGCCAGAGCGATTTCTGGATTCCCTGTTCCGACTTTGGAAATTCATTATAAATTAACCAGAGATAATTAGAAGTCATGCCATATGTGCATAGATTCCCCTTCGAGTCTAGTTTCTATAGAAACAAACGACATCAGTAATGAAGCCCTGTACAGGGAGATATTCAAGTCGTAATGTGCAAAGGTCAGTGTAGTCGATCCCTGTAACATGGGAGACTTTGACTAATAAACTGTACTAATTGGCCCAACCAAAAATTCTAGAAAAAAATATGTAGATGGGCATATGAGTCTAGTTTCATGGAAAATTTACAGAACAGGATTTCGAGTTTCAGAACTCAAGATATGATTTTTAAAGCGACTAGTACGCAGATTGGCAGCTTGTCTGGGAAATTTTTTTTAAGTGGTTTGAAGTCTGTTAACACCTCGTGTTCGACTCCGGCGACGGCCTCGGGTTCGGGGTGTTACATTTGATTGGTATCAGAGCTATGGTTTAGTCGGTTCTAGGACTACCATAGCACGTATGAGTCTAGCTGTACATGCCTTAATGTTAATGTTTAAATGTGAGATGACTTCTGACGGTTAAAATTTTTGTTTTGATTAGTAAATGGATCCCGATGTAGAGAGAACCTTGGCGGATGACGTTGAAAGTGTAGCGGCTGCTCCTGCACAAGGGACGCCGCCTGTTGAACCTCAGTCATCTGCGAATAATCAAGGTGAGGGGGCTAAACAAGCCTTCTTTACCATGATGAATGAGTGGGTCACGCAATATGCCCGAACCAATCCGGCTGTCCAACAATTCCCTAATTTGAATAATCCACCCCAAGAGCCCGTAATGCCATCAGTTACTGTTCCTATGAGGCTGAGTAAGCCACCTGTAGACTTGATTAGGAAGCGCGGGGCTGAGGAGTTCAGGGCCATAGTTACTGATGATGCTGAAAGGGCCGAGTTCTGGCTTGATAACACCATTCGGGTGTTTGATGAACTGTCATGCACGCCCGATGAATGTCTAAAGTGTGCTATATCCTTGTTGCGGGACTCAGCCTACTATTGGTGGAGGACCTTGATTTCCATAGTCCCAAACGAACGAGTTACTTGGGACTTCTTTCAAACGGAATTTCGAAAGAAATATATTAGTCAACGATTCATTGACCAAAAGCGTAAGGAATTCTTGGAACTCAAGCAAGGCCGTATGACAGTATCTGAATACGAACATGAATTCGTAAGACTCAGTAGGTATGCCCGGGAGTGTGTAGCTGATGAGGTTGCTATGTGCAAAAGATTCGAAGAAGGGTTGAATGAAGATTTAAAGCTACTAGTGGGTATTTTGGAGATAAAAGAATTCGTGACACTAGTCGAACGAGCCTGCAAGGCGGAAGAACTTGGAAAGGAGAAGAAGAAGGCTGAATTTGAAGCTAGAGACTATCGTAAAAGATCGACGGGTAAAGCTCCGTTCTCAGCTGTAAAGAAGTTCAGGGAGGACACTAATAAGTCGAGGACGACTACGGGAATTTCCATCAGAGCACGACCACCGACGGACTCCCGAGCTACTTCGGTAGCTAGTGTGGGCAATAATCGTCAAGAGAAACCTGAATGTCCCCAATGCGGAAGACGACACCTAGGTGAATGTTGGGGTAAGTCTACTAACAGGGCCTGTTACGGATGCGGTTCGAAGGACCACTTCATTAGAGATTGCACGGAGCTTGATGAGAAGAATAAGATTCAAGGTGCAAGACCTAGTGGAGTGACAACTAGAGGTAGACCACCGAGAATTTTAGGAGGTAAGGGTGGTAGTCAGAGAGGGGCCTCTGATACGGCTGTTCGAGCCGAGAACCGTACTCCTGCTAGAGCATATGCCATTCGCGCACGAGAGGAGGCATCCTCCCCTGACGTCATCACTGGTACCTTCACTTTCTTTGATACTAATGTGATTGCATTGATTGACCCTGGCTCTACTCATTCATATGTATGTGAAACCTTAGCATCCAGTAAGACTCTACCTGTTGAGTCTACTGAGTTCGTAATTCGAGTGTCAAACCCTTTGGGTCAATACGTACTTGTTGATAAAGTGTGTAAGAGATGCCCTCTAATAATCCGAGAATCCTGTTTTTCGGCCGATTTGATGCTTTTGTCGTTTGACGAATTTGATGTTATTCTTGGTATGGATTGGTTGACCGTACATGATGCAGTGGTGAACTGCAAAAGAAAAACCATCGATTTGAGGTGCGCAAATAACGAGATAATCCGAGTTGAGTCTACGAACTTAAGGGGGTTGCCAGCTGTAATATCAGCAATGTTGGCCCAGAAATATGTAAGAAAAGGGTGCGAAGCATACCTTGCGTATGTACTTGATGACAAAGAATTAGAAAAGAAACCCGAATCTGTACCGGTGGTTTGTGAATACCCGGATGTTTTTCCTGAAGAATTACCGGGTTTACCACCTGTTCGGGAGGTAGAGTTTGGTATTGAGCTTGTACCTGGAACTACGCCAATTTCGATAGCTCCGTATCGTATGGCACCAACCGAGTTAAAGGAATTGAAAGCTCAATTGCAAGAGTTGACGGATAGAGGTTTCGCTCGACCAAGTTTCTCACCTTGGGGTGCACCAGTATTGTTCGTGAAAAAGAAGGACGCAACCATGATGTTGTGCATTGACTATCGTCAACTGAATAAAGTGACGATAAAGATTAAATATCCATTACCGCGTATTGATGATTTGTTTGATCAACTAAAGGGAGCCTCAGTGTTTTCAAAGATAGATTTGAGATCGGGTTATTATCAGTTGCGGATTCGAGATTCGGACGTACCCAAAACTACTTTTAGAACGAGGTACGGTCACTACGAGTTCTTAGTGATGCCGTTCGGGCTCACTAATGCCCCTGCGGTATTTATGGATTTGATGAATCGGATCTTCAAACAGTATTTGGACCGGTTCATAGTTGTGTTCATTGATGACATCTTAGTCTATTCAGGAGATGAGACTGAACATGCTGAGCACCTGAGATTAGTGTTGCAAATTTTGCGGGATAAGAAGTTATGTGCTAAGTTCAGTAAGTGTGAGTTCTGGTTAAGAGAGGTTAGCTTCTTGGGTCATGTGGTATCCGCATCGGGTATTCGAGTTGACCCGAGCAAAATTTCAGCCATACTTAACTGGAAGCCTCCAAGAAATATTACCGAAGTTCGGAGCTTTCTAGGGCTCGCCGGTTATTACCGACGATTTGTAAAAGGTTTCTCGATGATAGCTACACCGTTGACGAAACTACTCCAAAAAGATGTTGAGTTTGAGTGGACAGAGAACTGTCAGAAGAGTTTCGATCGACTAAAGACCTGTTTAACCGAAGCTCCAGTGCTAGTACAACCGGAGTCCGGCAAAGAGTTTGTCATTTATAGTGATGCATCCTTACTTGGGCTAGGTTGTGTGTTGATGCAAGAAGGTCGAGTTGTGGCTTACGCGTCGAGACAATTAAAGCCGCATGAGAGAAACTATCCGACCCATGATCTTGAATTGGCGGCCATAGTGTTTGCCCTGAAAATATGCGGCATTACTTGTTTGGGGAAAGGTGTCATATTTATTCGGACCACAAAAGTCTTAAATATTTGATGACTTAAAGAGATCTAAATCTGCGACAAAGACGTTGGCTTGAGTTGTTGAAAGACTATGAACTGTTATTGATTATCACCCGGGAAAGGCTAACGTGGTTGCCGATGCTTTAAGTCGGAAAGCACTGTTTGCTTAAGAGCAGTGAATGCTCACTTATCCGTCCCACCGATGGGTGCTAGTAGCTGAATTAGAGGCCAAACCATTATGATTCGTCAATACTTGAATCCAGAAAGTCGATGCTAAATTGGTCACCAAACGAGCTGAATGTGCTTCGAATAAGGATTGGAATTCCGGATTGACGACAATGATTGCTTGACGTTCAGAGGTCGATTATGTGTTCCAAGAAATTCGGAACTTATTTCGATGATTTTGAACGAGGCTCATAGTAGTCGAATGTCAGTCCACCCGGGTAGTACTAAAATGTACAATGACCTGAAACGTCAATTTTGGTGGCCCGATATGAAACGAGACATTTCTGAATTTGTTTCAAGGTGTCTGATATGTCAACAAGTAAAAGCGAAACATCAAGTGCCGTCGGGATTACTTCAGCCGATCATGATACCCGAATGGAAGTGGGATCGGGTAACGATGGATTTTGTATCTGGATTGCCATTGTCATCAAGCAAGAAAGATGCAATCTGGGTCATTGTTGATAGATTGACCAAGTCTGCTCATTTTATCCCCGTCCGTACGGATTTTTCGCTCGATAAATTGGCAGAATTATATGTCTCCCAAATAGTTCGGTTGCATGGGGTACCTATTTCCATCGTGTCGGATAGAGACCCAAGATTTACCTCGCGATTTTGGAAGAAATTACAAGAAGCATTGGGTACCAAGATGCACTTTAGCACCGCATTCCATCCTCAGACCGATGGCCAATCTGAGCGGATAATTCAAATACTCGAGGATATATTGAGATGTTGTGTTTTAGAGTTTTGTGGTTCATGGGAAAGATATCTGCCTTTGATCGAATTCGCTTACAACAATAGTTTTCAGTCAAGCATTAAGATGGCACCTTACGAGGCTTTATACGGTCGTAAATGCCGTACCCCATTATTTTGGACTGAACTTAGTGAAAGTAAGATCTTTGGGGTTGATTTGATTAAGGATGCCGAGCAGAAAGTCCGAGTAATTCGCGAAGTTTGAAAGCCGCTTCGGATCGTCAAAAGTCGTATGCAGATTTGAAAAGAAAAGACATTGAATATCAGGTCGGAGACAAAGTATTTCTCAAAGTTTCACCCTGGAAGAAGGTGCTTAGATTTGGTCATAAGGGCAAACTAAGTCTGAGGTTCATCGGTCCGTATGAGGTATCCGAACGAGTTGGACCAGTTGCATACCGATTAATTTTACCCCCTGAGCTTGAAAAGATTCACAACTTTTCCATGTCTCGATGCTTCGACGATATAGTCCGACCCGTCGCACGTAATCACTCCATCTGAGATCGAGATTCAGCCTAACTTGAGTTATGAAGAAGAGCCAGTTCGCATTTTGATGCGTGCAGTAAAAGAGTTGCGAAATAAGAAAATCCCATTAGTGAAGGTGTTGTGGCATAAACACGGAATCGAAGAAGCCACTTGGGAACTTGAGGACTCTATGAAGGATCAATATCCTAAATTTTTCACTGGTAAGATTTTCGGGGACGAAAATTCCTTATGTGGGGGAGAGTTGTGACAGCCCTAATTCGACCCTAGTCGGAATGTGGTTTCGGGACCACAAAACCGAGTCATAAAATTTAGTTAAAATTTTATTTGCATATCTTATATGTGTGATAGTAATTGTATAAAAATTTGATGTTTTAACTTTATATTAGGAATGTGAATTTTGCTTGAAAGGATCTAGTTGAGAGACTTAGAAAATTATGATAGGTAATAAGTAAGGACCAAATAGTATTAAAATAGGAAAGTTTGGGTTTGCATGTCAAAGTGCCCAATTCTGATAAGTGGCCGGCCAAGCATGGTTCCATTCCTCCAAGTTTATGTTGTTTATTATTTAATATTGGTAAGTAAATTAGAATAAATAAAAGAAAGGAATTAAAAGGAAAAAGATGAATAAAATAAGGGAGGAAGAAGGAGTGTTCATCCTTTTCCTTATTACAATTGCCGTACCTAAAGAAAGAAAAAGAAGAAATTGAAGTTAAGGCATTTGGTCACCTTTAAGTTGATTAAGAAGCTCTTGAATATTCGGTGCCTAGGGGAAAAGTTTCTAAGAAGTTTGGCCATGCATGTAACTAGATTGAGGTATGTTTGATATATTCTTTGAGATTCATGTATATTTTAAGTTGTAAGTTTGAAATCTACCTAGCCATGGTTCAAATTTTGTTAATTGATGGAGATGATATTCGGCCATGAATGTTACATTCTTGTTGGTATTTTGATGTCTTTGGTGATGAGGTATGAAGATGGTTGATTTTGAGTGTTTAATAAAAAGGATACATGAATTATTGTTAAATAATGGTCGAATGTAGCATGATTAAAGATGTGAATAAATTGAAGTTAAGGAGGTTGTCAATGAAAAATATGAGTTGGATGAGTTTTAAAGAATAAAAATTTAGGTGACTAGAGGTCAAGGACATTCGGTCAAAGGCTTGTGTGCTAGCAAAATCGGCCTAAATGTCGTTTTGATGTGTTGAATTGAGTAAGCTAGATGTTGGAACACATAAGGATTCGGCCTTCTAAAACAATAGAGATAAGTGTATGAAAGGCTAAGTTTAAGTAGTAAGGCCGAATAGGTTGTAGATAAGGCACTTGTGAGTTCTTGGCCAAGCAATGACAAATTAAATTAGAGTTCTTGTGCATATAATGTCAAGTCTAACTTGGTATATTTGGCCACCTAATTAAGTACATCGGTGGTGTTGAATGTAATCTTACACATTCGGCCATATGGGTAAAAATGGGTCGAGTGTTCATGAGATGAAATTAGGTGTTTAAATGATGTTATAGTTGACATTGTGCATATATACATGCATTCGGCCATCTAATTGAGTATGAAGGTGGTGTTAAATCTAATTGTGATGCCCATTCCGAAGTATATATATAACATATATATATACATAAGTATGCCCATTCGTGATGTTACATTTAATTATGTGTATAATCGACTAAATGGGTAATTAGTGAGGATGGTTGCCGAATATACAGACATACATATGCATGTGTAATTGAATTATGAATGTTTAGCAAGATGGTTAAACTAGTTGATTTATTGATTAAGCTCAAGGAGTTAAAGGAGGAGAATCAAGCAAAGGCAAAGAAAGATCATCGAGTAGCCGAGTTGGAACCGTCTTACCCAACACAAAGTAAGTCATTACGCATATAGTTTGTATAATTTAAATGGTCATAACGTCTATGTAATGATGCTGATGGAATGATAAATATATATAACATGTATGCATGTGGTGATGAAAGTGTTGAATGAAAAGAAAAGAGTGAGATGTATTGAGTTGTTGATCTCGGCACTAAGTGTGCGGGTATAAACATTTATGATCATGAGATTGGCACTAAGTGTGCGGGTTTAAATTGTACAGCACTAAGTGTGCGAGTTTGATTATATAGACTAGTGTGCGAGTTGATTATATAGCACTGAGTGTGCGGACTTAATATATACTTTTGAATCACTATGGACACTAAGTGTGCGACATTATTGAGTTGATCACGGACAGCGGATCGGGTAAGTACTTGGTCATGCTAATAGGCGCTATGTTTATATTGATTGAGCTTGGTAAGTTTGAACCTATGTGACAATTATAATTGAAGTCACGTACATAAGATTATCGTGGAATAGGTGAAAGGTCGTTTAGTTGTATGATTGTAACGAAAATACAATGATGTATGAAAATGCCTCAAATATCCTATTGATTAGTATATGGAATGTGAATGCATGACTTGGTATGAGATTGAACCGATAGGTCTAAGGGACTATGGTATGGTTCGGTATGGATGGAGTAACTAGCCTCGTTCCATTTGTTTCCTCTTGTGATAATGTTATTAATGGATGGTAGTGCATGCTTATGACTTACTGAGTTATATACTCACTCGGTGTTTCCTTTCACCTATTTTAGGTTTCTTGGACTCGTCTCTTTTTGCGTGATCGGGCCATCATCGAAGTCATCACACCGGCTGCAACTTTTGGTATCTTCTTTTAGTCGTCTAGGAAACATTCGGCATGTATGGCTAATATGTTTGTTGAAATTTGGTATGTAAACTTTTAGCCATGCGAAAATGGATAAATCGGTTCATCGTAAGTCTTGG
>NC_053429.1:14526849-14561613 GCF_007990345.1 Gossypium hirsutum
TTACCTATGAAGCCGCACAATATTCTTCTTTTTTCATAGAGATTCGTTTTGTATTATTTTTATTGGATTTTATTTTTTATTTTTATTTTTAAAGTTTTTTTTTAATCTGCCTGTTCTTAATAGTAAATATTACTTTGATTATTTATATTTAAATTCTTATATTTTTTTTTTTTTTTTTTTTTTTTTTTTTTTTTTTTTTTTTTTTTTTTTTTTTTTTTTTTTTATTTTGTTTGGTTTAATTTATTTTTGTCCTATTTATTTGACCTTCAATGTTTCTTTGATGGTTATTTTGATTTCTTTTGGTAATTGTTATTGTGTTACGTTTTATTAGTTCTTATATTTTGTTTGTTGGTTTCGGGACCCGGGACAAAACGCGAGGTCATTAAAATTTAGTTAAAATTTATGCATATCTTTATGTGTGATAGTACTGTATAAATTATTTTATTTTATATTAGGAATGTGATTTGCTTGAAAGATCATAGAGACTTAAAAATTATGATAGGAAATAAGTAAGACCAAATAGTATTAAATAGGAATTGGTTTGCATGTCAAGTGCCCAATCTTGAATGGCCGCCAAGCATGTTCCATCCTCCAATTTATGTTGTTTATTATTTAATATTGTAAGTAAATTAGAATAAATAAAAGAAAGGAATTAAAAAGGAAAAAGATGAATAAAATAAGGGAGGAAAAGGAGTGTTCATCCTTTCCTTATTACAATTGCCGTACCTAAAAGAAAGAAAAAAGAAGAAATTGAAGTTAAGCATTTGGTCACCTTAAGTTGATTAAAAGCTCTTGAATATTCGGTGCCTAGGGGAAAAGTTTCTAAGAAGTTTGGCCATGCATGTAACTAGATTGAGGTATGTTGATATTATTCTTTGAGATTCATGTATTTTAAGTTGTAAGTTTGAAATCTACCTAGCCATGGTTCAAATTTTGTTAATTGATGGAGATGATATTCGGCCATGAATGTTACATTCTTGTTGGTATTTTGATGTCTTTGTGATGAGGTATGAAGATGGTTGATTTGAGTGTTTAATAAAAAGGATACATGAATTATTGTAAATAATGGTCGAATGTAGCATGATTAAAGATGTGAATAAATTGAAGTTAAGGAGGTTGTCAATGAAAAATATGATTGGATGAGTTTAAAAATAAAAATTTAGGTGACTAGAGGTCAAGGACATTCGGTCAAAGGCTTGTGTGCTAGCAAATCGGCCTAAATGTCGTTTTGATGTGTTGAATTGAGTAAGCTAGATGTTGGAACACATAAGGATTCGGCCTTCTAAAACAATAGAGATAAGTGTATGAAAGGCTAAGTTTAAGTAGTAAGGCCGAATAGTTGTAGATAAGCACTTGGAGTTCTTGGCCAGCATTGACAAATTAAATTAAGTTCTTGTATATATGTCAAGTCTAACTTGGTATATTTGGCCACCTAATAAGTACATCGGTGGTGTGAATGTAATCTTACACATTCGGCCATATGGGTAAAAATGGGTCGAGTGTTCATGAGATGAAATTAGGTGTTTAAATGATGTTATAGTTGACATTGTGCATATATACATGCATTCGGCCATCTAATTGAGTATGAAGGTGTGTTAAATCTAATTTGATGCCCATCCGAAGTATATATATAAATATATATACATAAGTATGCCCATTCGTGATGTTACATTTAATTATGTGTATAATCGACTAAATGGGTAATTAGTGAGGATGGTTGCCGAATATACAGACATACATATGCATGTGTAATTGAATTATGAATGTTTAGCAAGATGGTTAAACTAGTTGATTTATTGATTAAGCTCAAGGAGTTAAAGGAGGAGAATCAAGCAAAGGCAAGAAAAGATCATCGAGTAGCCGAGTTGGAACCGTCTTACCCAACACAAAGTAAGTCATTAAGCATATAGTTTGTATTAATTTAAATGGTCATAACGTCTATGTAATGATGCTGAATGGAATGATAAATATATATATACATGTATGCATGTGGTGATGAAAGTGTTGAATGAAAAGAAAAGAGGTGAGATGTATTGAGTTGTTGATCTCGGCACTAAGTGTGCGGGTATAAACATTTATGATCATGAGATTGGCACTAAGTGTGCGGGTTTAAATTGTACAGCACTAAGTGTGCGAGTTGATTATATAGCACTAAGTGTGCGAGTTGATTATATAGCACTGAGTGTGCGGACTTAATATATACTTTTGAATCACTATGGACACTAAGTGTGCGACATTATTGAGTTGATCACGGACAGCGGATCGGGTAAGTACCTTGAGTTCATGGCTAATAGGCGCTATGTTTATATTTGGAGTTGAGCTTGGTAAGTTTGAACCTATGTGACAATTATAATTGAAGTCACGTACATAAGATTTATCGTGGAATAGGTGAAAGGTCGTTTAGTTGTATGATTGTAACGAAAATACAATGATGTATGAAAATGCCTCAAATATCCTATTGATTAGTATATGGAATGTGAATGCATGACTTGGTATGAGATTGAACCGATAGGTCTAAGGAACTATGGTATGGTTCGGTATGGATGGAGTAACTAGCCTCGTTCCATTTTGTTTCCTCTTGTGATAATGTTATTAATGGATGGTAGTGCATTGCTTATGACTTACTGAGTTATATACTCACTCGGTGTTTCCTTGTCACCTATTTTAGGTTTCTTGGACTCGTCTCTTTTTGCGTGATCGGGCCGTCATCGAAGTCATCACACCGGCTAGCAACTTTTGGTATCTTCTTTTTAGTCGGTCTAGGAGAACATTTCAGCATGTATAGGCTAATATGTTTTGTTGAAATTTGGTATGTAAACTTTTAGCCATGCGAAAATGGCATAAATGTTCGGTTGGATTTGGTTCTATAATGTTAGGTCGTAAGTCTTGGAAATTCGATTTTTATGCCATATGTCATGGTTGATTATTTTTGGTGTCAAAATTCATGATATGGCAATAGTGTAGTAGGGAGATGTTTGACAATGATTAGCCCTTGGCATGGCTAGTCATGATCATAATTTGTGATATGTATGATGAATTACTAGTTAGATCAAGGAGAAATCACGAAATAGGCATAGTTGCTTTAGTAACAGATGCTGGCAGCAGCAGTGATGTGAGATTGAAAAATCACTAAAATAGTAGGAGTGGAATTAATTAATGAATAAATTATGTAATCGAAGCTCGATGAGTCTATTTTCATATAGAAGAAACGAAACGACCATATGATCTGTATGTTAGGAGATAATTAAACTCTTGTGAAAAGGGCCAGAGCGATTTCTGGATTCCCTGTTCCGACTTTGGAAATTCATTATAAATTAACCAGAGATAATTAGAAGTCATGCCATATGTGCATAGATTCCCCTTCGAGTCTAGTTTCTATAGAAACAACGACATCAGTAATGAAGCCCTGTACAGGGAGATATCAAGTCGTAATGGCAAAGGTCAGTGTAGTCGATCCCTGTAACATGGGAGACTTTGACTAATAAACTGTACTAATTGGCCCAACCAAAAATTCTAGAAAAAATATGTAGATGGGCATATGAGTCTAGTTTCATGGAAAATTTACAGAACAGGATTTCGAGTTTCAGAACTCAAGATATGATTTTTAAAGCGACTAGTACGCAGATTGGCAGCTTGTCTGGGAATTTTTTTAAGTGGTTTGAAGTCTGTTAACACCTCGTGTTCGACTCCGGCGACGCTGGTTCGGTGTTACATTGATTGGTATCAGAGCTATGGTTAGTCGGTTCTAGGACTACCATAGCACGTATGATCTAGCTGTACATGCTTAATGTTAATGTTAAATGTAGATGACTTCTGACGGTTAAAATTTTGTTTTGATTAGTAAATGGATCCCGATGTAGAGAACCTTGGCGGATGACGTTGAAAGTGTAGCGGCTGCTCCTGCACAAGGGACGCCGCCTGTTGAACCTCAGTCATCTGCGAATAATCAAGGTGAGGGGGCTAAACAAGCCTTCTTTACCATGATGAATGAGTGGGTCACGCAATATGCCCGAACCAATCCGGCTGTCCAACAATTCCCTAATTTGAATAATCCACCCCAAGAGCCCGTAATGCCATCAGTTACTGTTCCTATGAGGCTGAGTAAGCCACCTGTAGACTTGATTAGGAAGCGCGGGGCTGAGGAGTTCAGGGCCATAGTTACTGATGATGCTGAAAGGGCCGAGTTCTGGCTTGATAACACCATTCGGGTGTTTGATGAACTGTCATGCACGCCCGATGAATGTCTAAAGTGTGCTATATCCTTGTTGCGGGACTCAGCCTACTATTGGTGGAGGACCTTGATTTCCATAGTCCCAAACGAACGAGTTACTTGGGACTTCTTTCAAACGGAATTTCGAAAGAAATATATTAGTCAACGATTCATTGACCAAAAGCGTAAGGAATTCTTGGAACTCAAGCAAGGCCGTATGACAGTATCTGAATACGAACATGAATTCGTAAGACTCAGTAGGTATGCCCGGGAGTGTGTAGCTGATGAGGTTGCTATGTGCAAAAGATTCGAAGAAGGGTTGAATGAAGATTTAAAGCTACTAGTGGGTATTTTGGAGATAAAAGAATTCGTGACACTAGTCGAACGAGCCTGCAAGGCGGAAGAACTTGGAAAGGAGAAGAAGAAGGCTGAATTTGAAGCTAGAGACTATCGTAAAAGATCGACGGGTAAAGCTCCGTTCTCAGCTGTAAAGAAGTTCAGGGAGGACACTAATAAGTCGAGGACGACTACGGGAATTTCCATCAGAGCACGACCACCGACGGACTCCCGAGCTACTTCGGTAGCTAGTGTGGGCAATAATCGTCAAGAGAAACCTGAATGTCCCCAATGCGGAAGACGACACCTAGGTGAATGTTGGGGTAAGTCTACTAACAGGGCCTGTTACGGATGCGGTTCGAAGGACCACTTCATTAGAGATTGCACGGAGCTTGATGAGAAGAATAAGATTCAAGGTGCAAGACCTAGTGGAGTGACAACTAGAGGTAGACCACCGAGAATTTTAGGAGGTAAGGGTGGTAGTCAGAGAGGGGCCTCTGATACGGCTGTTCGAGCCGAGAACCGTACTCCTGCTAGAGCATATGCCATTCGCGCACGAGAGGAGGCATCCTCCCCTGACGTCATCACTGGTACCTTCACTTTCTTTGATACTAATGTGATTGCATTGATTGACCCTGGCTCTACTCATTCATATGTATGTGAAACCTTAGCATCCAGTAAGACTCTACCTGTTGAGTCTACTGAGTTCGTAATTCGAGTGTCAAACCCTTTGGGTCAATACGTACTTGTTGATAAAGTGTGTAAGAGATGCCCTCTAATAATCCGAGAATCCTGTTTTTCGGCCGATTTGATGCTTTTGTCGTTTGACGAATTTGATGTTATTCTTGGTATGGATTGGTTGACCGTACATGATGCAGTGGTGAACTGCAAAAGAAAAACCATCGATTTGAGGTGCGCAAATAACGAGATAATCCGAGTTGAGTCTACGAACTTAAGGGGTTGCCAGCTGTAATATCAGCAATGTTGGCCCAGAAATATGTAAGAAAAGGGTGCGAAGCATACCTTGCGTATGTACTTGATGACAAAGAATTAGAAAAGAAACCCGAATCTGTACCGGTGGTTTGTGAATACCCGGATGTTTTCCTGAAGAATTACCGGGTTTACCACCTGTTCGGGAGGTAGAGTTTGGTATTGAGCTTGTACCTGGAACTACGCCAATTTCGATAGCTCCGTATCGTATGGCACCAACCGAGTTAAAGGAATTGAAAGCTCAATTGCAAGAGTTGACGGATAGAGGTTTCGCTCGACCAAGTTTCTCACCTTGGGGTGCACCAGTATTGTTCGTGAAAAGAAGACGCAACCATGATGTTGTGCATTGACTATCGTCAACTGAATAAAGTGACGATAAAGATTAAATATCCATTACCGCGTATTGATGATTTGTTTGATCAACTAAAGGAGCCTCAGTGTTTCAAAGATAGATTTGAGATCGGGTTATTATCAGTTGCGGATTCGAGATTCGGACGTACCCAAACTACTTTTAGAACGAGGTACGGTCACTACGAGTTCTTAGTGATGCCGTTCGGGCTCACTAATGCCCCTGCGGTATTTATGGATTTGATGAATCGGATCTTCAAACAGTATTTGGACCGGTTCATAGTTGTGTTCATTGATGACATCTTAGTCTATTCAGGAGATGAGACTGAACATGCTGAGCACCTGAGATTAGTGTTGCAAATTTTGCGGGATAAGAAGTTATGTGCTAAGTTCAGTAAGTGTGAGTTCTGGTTAAGAGAGGTTAGCTTCTTGGGTCATGTGGTATCCGCATCGGGTATTCGAGTTGACCCGAGCAAAATTTCAGCCATACTTAACTGGAAGCCTCCAAGAAATATTACCGAAGTTCGGAGCTTTCTAGGGCTCGCCGGTTATTACCGACGATTTGTAAAAGGTTTCTCGATGATAGCTACACCGTTGACGAAACTACTCCAAAAAGATGTTGAGTTTGAGTGGACAGAGAACTGTCAGAAGAGTTTCGATCGACTAAAGACCTGTTTAACCGAAGCTCCAGTGCTAGTACAACCGGAGTCCGGCAAAGAGTTTGTCATTTATAGTGATGCATCCTTACTTGGGCTAGGTTGTGTGTTGATGCAAGAAGGTCGAGTTGTGGCTTACGCGTCGAGACAATTAAAGCCGCATGAGAGAAACTATCCGACCCATGATCTTGAATTGGCGGCCATAGTGTTTGCCCTGAAAATATGGCGGCATTACTTGTTTGGGGAAAGGTGTCATATTTATTCGGACCACAAAAGTCTTAAATATTTGATGACTTAAAGAGATCTAAATCTGCGACAAAGACGTTGGCTTGAGTTGTTGAAAGACTATGAACTTGTTATTGATTATCACCCGGGAAAGGCTAACGTGGTTGCCGATGCTTTAAGTCGGAAAGCACTGTTTGCTTTAAGAGCAGTGAATGCTCACTTATCCGTCCCACCCGATGGGTGCTAGTAGCTGAATTAGAGGCCAAACCATTATTGATTCGTCAAATACTTGAATCCCAGAAAGTCGATGCTAAATTGGTCACCAAACGAGCTGAATGTGCTTCGAATAAGGAATTGGAATTCCGGATTGACGACAATGATTGCTTGACGTTCAGAGGTCGATTATGTGTTCCAAGAAATTCGGAACTTATTTCGATGATTTTGAACGAGGCTCATAGTAGTCGAATGTCAGTCCACCCGGGTAGTACTAAAATGTACAATGACCTGAAACGTCAATTTTGGTGGCCCGATATGAAACGAGACATTTCTGAATTTGTTTCAAGGTGTCTGATATGTCAACAAGTAAAAGCGAAACATCAAGTGCCGTCGGGATTACTTCAGCCGATCATGATACCCGAATGGAAGTGGGATCGGGTAACGATGGATTTTGTATCTGGATTGCCATTGTCATCAAGCAAGAAAGATGCAATCTGGGTCATTGTTGATAGATTGACCAAGTCTGCTCATTTTATCCCCGTCCGTACGGATTTTTCGCTCGATAAATTGGCAGAATTATATGTCTCCCAAATAGTTCGGTTGCATGGGGTACCTATTTCCATCGTGTCGGATAGAGACCCAAGATTTACCTCGCGATTTTGGAAGAAATTACAAGAAGCATTGGGTACCAAGATGCACTTTAGCACCGCATTCCATCCTCAGACCGATGGCCAATCTGAGCGGATAATTCAAATACTCGAGGATATATTGAGATGTTGTGTTTTAGAGTTTTGTGGTTCATGGGAAAGATATCTGCCTTTGATCGAATTCGCTTACAACAATAGTTTTCAGTCAAGCATTAAGATGGCACCTTACGAGGCTTTATACGGTCGTAAATGCCGTACCCCATTATTTTGGACTGAACTTAGTGAAAGTAAGATCTTTGGGGTTGATTTGATTAAGGATGCCGAGCAGAAAGTCCGAGTAATTCGCGAAAGTTTGAAAGCCGCTTCGGATCGTCAAAAGTCGTATGCAGATTTGAAAAGAAAAGACATTGAATATCAGGTCGGAGACAAAGTATTTCTCAAAGTTTCACCCTGGAAGAAGGTGCTTAGATTTGGTCATAAGGGCAAACTAAGTCTGAGGTTCATCGGTCCGTATGAGGTATCCGAACGAGTTGGACCAGTTGCATACCGATTAATTTTACCCCCTGAGCTTGAAAAGATTCACAACATTTTCCATGTCTCGATGCTTCGACGATATAGCTCCGACCCGTCGCACGTAATCACTCCATCTGAGATCGAGATTCAGCCTAACTTGAGTTATGAAGAAGAGCCAGTTCGCATTTTGATGCGTGCAGTAAAAGAGTTGCGAAATAAGAAAATCCCATTAGTGAAGGTGTTGTGGCATAAACACGGAATCGAAGAAGCCACTTGGGAACTTGAGGACTCTATGAAGGATCAATATCCTAAATTTTTCACTGGTAAGATTTTCGGGGACGAAAATTCCTTATGTGGGGGAGAGTTGTGACAGCCCTAATTCGACCCTAGTCGGAATGTGGTTTCGGGACCACAAAACCGAGTCATAAAATTTAGTTAAAATTTTATTTGCATATCTTATATGTGTGATAGTAATTGTATAAAAATTTGATGTTTTAACTTTATATTAGGAATGTGAATTTTGCTTGAAAGGATCTAGTTGAGAGACTTAGAAAATTATGATAGGTAAATAAGTAAGGACCAAATAGTATTAAAATAGGAAAGTTTGGGTTTGCATGTCAAAGTGCCCAATTCTTGATAAGTGGCCGGCCAAGCATGGTTCCATTCCTCCAAGTTTATGTTGTTTATTATTTAATATTGGTAAGTAAATTAGAATAAATAAAAGAAAGGAATTAAAAAGGAAAAAGATGAATAAAATAAGGGAGGAAGAAGGAGTGTTCATCCTTTTCCTTATTACAATTGCCGTACCTAAAGAAAGAAAAAGAAGAAATTGAAGTTAAGGCATTTGGTCACCTTTAAGTTGATTAAGAAGCTCTTGAATATTCGGTGCCTAGGGGAAAAGTTTCTAAGAAGTTTGGCCATGCATGTAACTAGATTGAGGTATGTTTGATATTATTCTTTGAGATTCATGTATATTTTAAGTTGTAAGTTTGAAATCTACCTAGCCATGGTTCAAATTTTGTTAATTGATGGAGATGATATTCGGCCATGAATGTTACATTCTTGGTTGGTATTTTGATGTCTTTGGTGATGAGGTATGAAGATGGTTGATTTTGAGTGTTTAATAAAAAGGATACATGAATTATTGTTAAATAATGGTCGAATGTAGCATGATTAAAGATGTGAATAAATTGAAGTTAAGGAGGTTGTCAATGAAAAATATGAGTTGGATGAGTTTTAAAGAATAAAAATTTAGGTGACTAGAGGTCAAGGACATTCGGTCAAAGGCTTGTGTGCTAGCAAAATCGGCCTAAATGTCGTTTTGATGTGTTGAATTGAGTAAGCTAGATGTTGGAACACATAAGGATTCGGCCTTCTAAAACAATAGAGATAAGTGTATGAAAGGCTAAGTTTAAGTAGTAAGGCCGAATAGGTTGTAGATAAGGCACTTGTGAGTTCTTGGCCAAGCAATTGACAAATTAAATTAGAGTTCTTGTGCCATATAATGTCAAGTCTAACTTGGTATATTTGGCCACCTAATTAAGTACATCGGTGGTGTTGAATGTAATCTTACACATTCGGCCATATGGGGTAAAAATGGGTCGAGTGTTCATGAGATGAAATTAGGTGTTTAAATGATGTTATAGTTGACATTGTGCATATATACATGCATTCGGCCATCTAATTGAGTATGAAGGTGGTGTTAAATCTAATTGTGATGCCCATTCCGAAGT
This sequence comes from Gossypium hirsutum, assembly GCF_007990345.1. NCBI lineage: Eukaryota > Viridiplantae > Streptophyta > Magnoliopsida > Malvales > Malvaceae > Gossypium > Gossypium hirsutum. The sequence continues at coordinate 14,536,724 of NC_053429.1, forward strand.
ATATATATATACATATATATATACATAAGTATGCCCATTCGTGATGTTACATTTAATTATGTGTATAATCGACTAAATGGGTAATTAGTGAGGATGGTTGCCGAATATACAGACATACATATGCATGTGTAATTGAATTATGAATGTTTAGCAAGATGGTTAAACTAGTTGATTTATTGATTAAGCTCAAGGAGTTAAAGGAGGAGAATCAAGCAAAGGCAAAGAAAAGATCATCGAGTAGCCGAGTTGGAACCGTCTTACCCAACACAAAGTAAGTCATTACGCATATAGTTTGTATTAATTTAAATGGTCATAACGTCTATGTAATGATGCTGACTGGAATGATAAATATATATATACATGTATGCATGTGGTGATGAAAGTGTTGAATGAAAAGAAAAGAGGTGAGATGTATTGAGTTGTTGATCTCGGCACTAAGTGTGCGGGTATAAACATTTATGATCATGAGATTGGCACTAAGTGTGCGGGTTTAAATTGTACAGCACTAAGTGTGCGAGTTTGATTATATAGAACTAAGTGTGCGAGTTGATTATATAGCACTGAGTGTGCGGACTTAATATATACTTTTGAATCACTATGGACACTAAGTGTGCGACATTATTGAGTTGATCACGGACAGCGGATCGGGTAAGTACCTTGAGTTCATGGCTAATAGGCGCTATGTTTATATTTGGAGTTGAGCTTGGTAAGTTTGAACCTATGTGACAATTATAATTGAAGTCACGTACATAAGATTTATCGTGGAATAGGTGAAAGGTCGTTTAGTTGTATGATTGTAACGAAAATACAATGATGTATGAAAATGCCTCAAATATCCTATTGATTAGTATATGGAATGTGAATGCATGACTTGGTATGAGATTGAACCGATAGGTCTAAGGGACTATGGTATGGTTCGGTATGGATGGAGTAACTAGCCTCGTTCCATTTTGTTTCCTCTTGTGATAATGTTATTAATGGATGGTAGTGCATTGCTTATGACTTACTGAGTTATATACTCACTCGGTGTTTCCTTTTCACCTATTTTAGGTTTCTTGGACTCGTCTCTTTTTGCGTGATCGGGCCATCATCGAAGTCATCACACCGGCTAGCAACTTTTGGTATCTTCTTTTTAGTCGGTCTAGGAGAACATTTCGGCATGTATAGGCTAATATGTTTTGTTGAAATTTGGTATGTAAACTTTTAGCCATGCGAAAATGGCATAAATGTTCGGTTGGATTTGGTTCTATAATGTTAGGTCGTAAGTCTTGGAAATTCGATTTTTATGCCATATGTCATGGTTGATTATTTTTGGTGTCAAAATTCATGATATGGCAATAGTGTAGTAGGGAGATGTTTGACAATGATTAGCCCTTGGCATAGCTAGTCATGATCATAATTTGTGATATGTATGATGAATTACTAGTTAGATCAAGGAGAAATCACGAAATAGGCATAGTTGCTTTAGTAACAGATGCTAGCAGCAGCAGTAACGTGAGATTGAAAAATCACTAAAAATAGTAGGAGTGGAATTAATTAATGAATAAATTATGTAATCGAAGCTCGATGAGTCTATTTTCATATAGAAGAAACGAAATGACCATATGATCTGTATGTTAGGAGATAATTAAACTCTTGTGAAACAGGGCCAGAGCGATTTCTGGATTCCCTGTTCCGACTTTGGAAATTCATTATAAATTAACCAGAGATAATTAGAAGTCATGCCATATGTGCATAGATTCCCCTTCGAGTCTAGTTTCTATAGAAACAAACGACATCAGTAATGAAGCCCTGTACAGGGAGATATCCAAGTCGTAATGTGCAAAGGTCAGTGTAGTCGATCCCTGTAACATGGGAGACTTTGACTAAAAAACTGTACTAATTGGCCCATCCAAAAATTCTAGAAAAAAATATGTAGATGGGCATATGAGTCTAGTTTCAGGGAAAATTTACGGAACTGGATTTCGAGTTTCAGAACTCAAGATATGATTTTTAAAGCGACTAGTACGCAGGTTGGCAGCTTGTCTGGGAAATTTTTTTTTTAAGTGGTTTGAAGTCTGTTAACACCTCGTGTTCGACTCCGGCGACGGCCTCGGGTTCGGGGTGTTATAGTTACAAGTTGCTATTTCTCTACATAGGACCTGGTGTGTCGCGACATCAACTCTGTGACAAGAATAAAACACAAAGAAATGGCGTTTTGGCCTATACAATCAAACTTAAAGCTCAAGAACGTCAGCTAACCTTGGGTTAAGGACGACGGCTACCTAAAGGCTATAAATAGGTTCCTTTGGCACACATTATAGACACGATCCCATTAGCTTAGATTCTCTCTTTAGGTTTAAGTTTTGTTTTCTTACTTTCTTTAGGTTTTCATAGTTTTAGTTTATTTGTTCTTTGTTTCTTTCAAGAGTTCTAATTTATAAAGGAGATCAACTGTTGTGGATTCGCACTTATTATCATTATCAATCAAGCTTTTCTTAAACTTTCTATTTCAATCCATTCCCTATGATTAATTCTGTCATCTATTACATGTTGTTTATGAAAGCCATGAGCAACTAATCCTTCTATAGGGGATATGTGAGTGGAAGCATGTTCTTTTAACTATTTTGTAAGGTTAATCAATGAATCAATTATTTGGGAAAGGAAAAACATGAAACAAACCCTAGGCCTGACAAACCTGGGAAGTCATCAATGTGGGAATTAACCAAAATTGGTATTGCCCATTTATGAACACCTTGACCCCAAATCAGTCTAGATTGTGAGGTCTTCTTGTTGACTCGTTAAGTTAGTGGAAGATTGAAAGATCCTGCTGTTGATCTGTATATTCGTCCTCTAATCGATTCAATTAACAAAGGCTAAATAAATGAATTTAATGTGATATGTAATAAGATACTTGAATGTGATAATAACGATTAATATGTTATCTTTCTTATTATGTATATACGTATAATTAAAAAATGAGACATAAACATTGAATGATACATGGTTTGAATATGATAAAATAGATACAATTACCTTAAGGGTGCATCAAAAATTATATTGTGTAATCAAGTATCTATATGAAGTAAATAAACTTGATCAATCATGAATCACTGGTTTGACACTATACATGTTCTAGTGATATTGGAATTAAATTTATTATCGATTAATGTTTGATATTTACTTGTTTATATGATTTTTGTTAAGCTATATTTGAATTCGAGTTATGTTAGCACAGCTAAGTATACTTTACTTAGCATACTGTTATTCTTTTGTTTGTGTGTCGGCCTCAGACAAAAGTTAGCATAGATTCAAGGTCGCCAAGAATTCAACTTTAAAGCTTAGCTCAAAAATCAACTTGTTACCACTTTGTTTGTATATTTGTGTTTTGGGTCATAAGGCATGTACCTATGTTGATTTTGGTTAGTTGTTAAGCTAACGTTTGATACCTTTAGATTATGTATGTATTCATGTCTAGATGAAATGGATGTCAAGTTTTATTTGTGATTGAATGTATTTATGTATGTATTTTACATTGTTGCTACGTGTAAGTATGTTTTAGGTACATTTTGGTATGACTTGAATGGTTGAAAATGAGTATTTAGGGTCATTTTACCATTAAGTCCTGAGACAGCAAGAACATGTCTCGAGACCTTTAAAATAAAATTTACCAAATTGTACGTTAAATTGCTTGATGTCTCGAGACTTGTCATATTAGTCTTGAGACAATCTCAATGGGTCTCAAGATAAAGCGGTCTTTGTCTTGAAACAACAAAATGTCAAAGCTAAATAAATTTTTCGTTAATCCAAATCTCAAACAAGAACCCCTTGTCTCGAGACATCCAACCATGAAGTAAAAATAGGAAAATAAAGGAGGTTAGTCTCAAGAACTAGTCCTAAGACTTAAAGGATCTTGCCTCGAGACACATCTTTTAGTGTCTTGAGAAAAGTTAGCATAGAAGCTACATTTTCCTAAATAATTTATGGTTTGTCTCTAGACATGGGATCCTCTATCTCAAGACATAATTAAGTGAGTTTGTATTAGTGCCTTAACCCTGGTTTTGGCTTAGCTTGACCCTGTAATTAGATGAAAGAAGATCTTAAAACTTATAAATGCATATGAATGATTTTATAAAACAATTTATTTGTTTTGTTATCGATAAATGTGAATTAAACCTGGTGTAAATTTGTTGATATAGTCTGAGTTACTTCGGCAATGTAATGTGGTTTCACACACTCGGATCCAATGGCTAGATTGGGTGCAGGGTGTCACAGATTCGAGTGTTCGTAGCATCCAAAAAGATCTTAGAACACAACTTTTTTTTAATTTAGTAATGATTCTTTATGTTAGAGTAAATAATTATATGTACTTAAGAGTCTAGGATGTTTTATGTCTAGTGCTCAATAGCTTTTAAGTATTTGTGTATTTTATGGTGTCTGGTAATACTTTATTACCTATTTGGTTAATTGGTAAAACTTTTTATTGATTTCGGTTCAAAGTTTATATTGAGGTATACATGATTATTAGTGAAATTTTACCTACTATATGATATTTTGGTATAATTAGTTACATATCTTGAATTCTCATGTTTTGAGTCCTTTAATGTTTATGTGACATGTATGTGATGGTTTGAGCACATGTTGAATGCCTTTAGATACATTTTGGAGCCTTTTTTGCATACATTAAAAATGTAAAGTTTTGCATTTCTGCACTATTGTCTCGAGACATCTAAAGCATGTTTCGATACATCAAGAACATTTTTGACCATTTGGTGCACTTCTAGGTAAGATTCTCGAGGCATATCATGCTTGTCTCAAGACATAAAGAGGCTTGTTTTGAGACATTGTGGCCTATGTCTCAAGACACAAAACATTGGACCTAAATTAAGAGAAAATAGGTCCAGGGTCTCAAGACATGTGACCATGTCCAAAGACATAGGGGTCTCTGTCTCCAGACAATTGAAAATTTGTCTCGAGACACCAAACTTCAAAGTTAAATTATTTTATCAATGGAGACATGTATCGAGACATGGTTTCATGATCTCAAGACATGATTGCTCAACTTGATAATTTAGCCCAAGATTCGTATCATGGCATCATTTTTAAGTACCTATGACCCGAACTTCCGTATGTCGGCCCCATTGACCGTGTTTGTATACATTTATATTACTTGTTTGGTTATGCTAAAAATCTGATGTTTGATTGTTTGATTGTTTAAGTTGCTCCGACAACGAATGTGGCATCTTGTATTTGAATTTGCTACCCGAGTTGGGTGTAAAGTGTTACAAGTACACAACAACTTTACAAGTTGCTTCCACACGACAAACCACAACTCGTCTATGCATTAGTTTTACTCATTGATAGTTTTTAGTTTTTATTTAACCTTATCTTTATAATCATCTTTTTAAGCAGCAAAAATGTAGGATTTTATCTATAACAAAAAGGAAACTTATCTTTACCAAATAAGGAGACGTGACAACCTTGAAGAACTCTATTCCAAATATGACTCTGAAAGAGTTCTTATCCTTAACTCATAAGGTAACCTGGCAGTAAGCTATATAAGAATCCTAGCCCAAGCATGAGACTTGAAAAGGAAGATAGACCTTGGGGATAATATATTCAAAGACTTGAAGATAATTCTTGAAGTTAATTTTTTTTTTCAAAAGTTTTTGAATTTAAATAGAATTGATAAACTTATTATCCCACTTTACAATCAAGATATTTTGAGCTTAGTCAAGGGAGATTTTGTAGCCTATATATAGAGGATCAAATTTGTCGAAAAAGATGAATGAGAAAGAGCACATATTTATGAGAAGTTTTATTTTGTGAGAACTTCATGGGATTTTAGTGGGCGCATTTGTTTTTTTACACCTTTGAGTGTTAATTTTCATGTACAATTTGTAAATTGAGAATTAAGAGCTTTCAGTGGAAAATACTCATTGGAGAGAGTTCATATTAAATGTATTAAGAGGATCGCAATTATCTAAGAGTTAAGATAAATTAGCTTAAATCATTGCTTGTACTATAAGTTTCATATTGGATTTTTTTTAAGAAAAAGGTCTCGTTGAGGTAGATGTACTTAACTACTTTTCCAATTTTCTTATGTTCTCTCTTGTTTACTTTATTTGTATTATTGTGTTAGTAATTATGTCAAAGCTTGTATGTATATCGTGTATCACAAGAAATTGTCATAACTTAAAACCAAAGCTAGTTTCGGAGTCCACCAAAAGAAAGCTAACTAGGATACCAAATCAGATATGCATGATGAATGTGTATTTATTATTAGTTTTATATAAGAAATGTAGGTTTTGGTAAAATCGAAGAGTCCAGGTGGGAGGATCATAATGTTAACATGAAGGTGTTAGTTAGGGCTTAAAATTATGTTGTTGGTGGGTTTTATTCCGACCGAATGCACTTACAAATCGAATATATGGCTTTGCGAAAAAAAGACGTTTGAACCCAAATAGTCGAACTATTCAAGTATCAACATCAAAGTCTTCCTACTTGTAAAATCCGGCTCAGGACCGGCAATATTGGCCTAAGAATTATTAAATGCTGGCCCATTTAATTTAATTAAACCTCTCCATTAATATAATTCCATCTTATTCCCCTTTTTCTACAGACTTCTATTTTGTTTATAATTTGGATAACGTAGAGCATCTAAAGCTTTTGAAAAAATTTCAATATTATGCAAATTTGGAAGAAAAAAAAAGGGAAAAGGAAAGATATATAAGATTGGGGGCGTGATAGACTTTTCTAGTTGAAGGGTACACTTCAGTATTAGTTTGTTTTATTTCCAGCTAAATAGCCGTGATATGGCATAAGCAGCTTGCATGGTCCAGGGGGCATGTGATAGCCACATACGAGAGCGTACAAGCAGCGACCGAAACGACTCACCAGACCCTAAGCCCCAACGCCCAACGTTAAGTACACATGGTGCACATGCAGGCCCGTGGGATTTGGACCATCTAAAACTAAATACTGTAATGATGGATTTTAACTGCTTTTATTGCTCGTGGTCCTATAATTATGCATGGCAGTAGAAATAACCCTCTTATTTCTAATTTTCTTCGCCATCCCAATGGACCATTTTCCATTATTATGATTAAATGCAAAATCTCAGAGCTGTTGTACCATTAGATTTGCCTTTTTGCCAAGCAGCGAATTAATTAAGAAGGTATGTCCAGAAAAGAAATCACGAATAATATTTCACTTGTGATGTATATTTTATTCACTCATCAATCCTCACCATCTCTCTAGTCTAGTGAAAATAATTAGGTTTAATGGGTAAGTGAGAAAGTAGCATTTTGCATTAATGGTGATAAGGAGAGCTTGTTTGTTTGGAAAGAGAAAATTGGGATTTCAATAGATATGCTGGAACAATGGTGACACTATTAGGGGTTGAGGACGCTATAAATAGTATCGTAGAATGTAGGGAAAAATTTGAATTTTACATGATATCTTAGAGCTTTGATACCATACCAATGATTAATAACAGATGGACATTGGATTGTATACTATATTTGTAGGATTTACATTTGGTTATACACTACAATTAAATGAGAAAATTTGAAACTTAAAAGACCCTTAAAATTAAATATCACAGAAATATTAATTAATGATTTAAAGTTTAAAGATATTTTACTTCAAAAGATTTTTAAATTCTTAAATTTGGTGATAAATGATGTGACAATTTGTGTTACATGACATAACCATTTTTAAACACAAAGAGAGTTCATTACAACAAGCTATACGATAAATCTTTCAATGACTGACCAACTGCATATTCACATATGTATAATTATGTTGTACACTAATATGATAGGCTGACATGACTTTGGTGTGTGCATGTACATACACATATATAGTTCTCTTTTGCTGGTGCATACACTTTATTACGTAGATGAAATGGCCAAGACATGCAGGCGCGCGAGGCTGCTGGCAAAGAATGAGAGTAGATCATGACTCGTCAGAAGCATTAGGTCAGTGTATGGTGATTGATATGTATATGTGATTAGTATCCTGAGAAGGTGAAGGAATTTTGTGATGGACGACTCTCAGTCGTTTCCCCCTTCTCTCTCTTCACTCTGTTGATCACCAAATATGATATAAATATTATATATACTCCCAAAGGTGTTGGGAAGAAACCGAACAACCGAAACAAAGCGAAAGTACAACCGGTGTTCTTTCTCTCCTTATAACTCCTGTAAAAATTATGGCAAGCACAATAGCACAAGATATGTTCTCTAGCAACCTTAATCAACCACAAATCAACTAATGCAACCACAACAAAAATAAATAGAGACACCGATATTTTTACGTGGAAAACCCCTTTAAATCAAGGGTAAAAAACCACGGGACTTTAGAGTCCGATAAAGAGCTCTACTATCATCAAATGTTCGACTACAAGATCACAATATCAAGCCTACAACAAGCATTCAACTCCGACAAGGCTAACAATATGTAATCTTTAGCAAAAGAGAGAAAAATGAGAGAACATCACCAAAAACGAAGCTGCTGAAAAATGGGTATTTCCGACGCTACAAGACTCGGATGAAAAATCCGACCGTACAAAGTCAAGAACACCTTATCACCTAGCTGCTGTCCAAAAATCAGCTCAATCGAACCACGGATGGACCTTCGATCGAAGAGTTGATCACTGCTGCACCAAGCTTGAAAATCTGATTTTTTTCTATTCTCTTTCTCTCTATTTTTTCTTTAGCTCTCTGCAGAAAAATTTCTGCCCACTCCCGTTAATAAGCCAAAAAATTGGCTTTTGACAAAACCAAAAGAAAAAGGAAGGCAAAACATTTGTGCCAGAAAATATGGGTTTCCCACATAGTGGGACCCATACCCAACAAATCTCCCCCTCCAACTATGTGGGGAATGCCTCCATGCCGGAGGTCAAACAACATGCTTCAAACTTTCCTCTTGGTAAGGCCTTCGTCAACATATCAGCACCATTATCATTAGTGTGTATCTTCTCAAGCTCTAACAGCTTAGCTTCAAGAACATCTCGTATCCAATGGTACCTCACATCAATATGCTTAGATCTAGCATGAAAAGTTGAGTTCTTACCAAGATGAATAGCACTCTGGCTATCACAGTACAGGACATACTTCTCCTGAGTAAAACCAAGCTCATGCACAAACTTCTTCATCCAAAGCATCTCCTTACACGCTTCGGTTGCTACAATGAACTCTGATTCGGTGGTGGACAATGCAACACACTTTTGCAGTCTCGATTGCCATGCCACAGCTCCCCCTGCATAAGTGATTAAGTAACCTGAAGTAGATCTCCTCGAGTCAATGTCTCCGGCCATGTCTGAATCTGTATACCCAACAAGAACAGGTTTCTCATTGCCGAAACAAAGTTTCATGTTGGAAGTGCCACGAAGATATCTCATAATCCACTTCACTGCATTCCAATGCTCTCTGCCTGGATTAGAAAGAAACCGACTAACTGTACCAACGGCATAAGCCAAGTCTGGTCTCGTGCAAACCATTGCGTACATCAAACTACCCACGGCTGAAGAGTAAGGAATTTTCTGCATCTCTTCCTTCTCCTTTTCTGTGGAAGGACTATGCTTAACACTCAATCTAAAGTGCATAGCAAAGGGAGTATTCACCGCTTTAGCTTTGTCCATACTAAACCTTTGAAGTACTTTCTCAATGTACCTCTCTTGTGATAACCATAATTTCTTGGCCTTTCTATCACGTGTCAGTCTTATGCCAAGAATTTGCTTTGCTGGCCCCAAATCCTTCATTGCAAAGGATTTACTCAACTCTTGTTTCAACTTCTCAATTCTAGAAGCATTCTGACCAACAATAAGCATATCATCAACATAGAGCAAAAGAATAATAAAATCATCACCAGAGAATCTTTTAACAAACACACAATGATCAGAAGTAGTCTTCTTGTAGCCTTGCTCCCCCATAACAGACTCAAACTTCTTGTACCATTGCCTTGGAGCTTGCTTCAAACCATACAAGCTCTTCTTCAATCTGCACACATAGTCCTCTTTCCCTTGTGCAACAAAACCCTCTGGATGTTCCATGTAAAGCTCTTCTTCCAAGTCACCATGAAGAAAAGCAGTTTTCACATCCATTTGTTCAACCTCTAGGTCATAACAAGCTGCCAAACTCAGTATAGTTCTGATAGAGGACATCTTCACAACCGGAGAAAATATTTCTTCAAAATCAACCCCCTTTTTCTGAGTATAACCCTTGACGACCAATCTAGCTTTGTATCGTGGAGATGAAGACTTCTCTTCTTGCTTCAACCTGTAAACCCACCGATTCTTCAAAGCTCTTTTGCCCTTAGGCAGTTTCACCAATTCAAAAGTATGGTTCTCATACAATGATTGAAGTTCGCCTTTCATCGCTTCAACCCACTGATCTTTGCATTCACTCTCCATAGCCTCTTCATAACATTCAGGTTCTCCCCCGTCAGTCAAAAGAACATATTCATCAGGAGAATACCTGACAGAAGATCGTCGATCTCTAGAAGACCTTCGAAGTGGAACTGCTGGTGGAGCTATAGGTGCTTGTTGTTGATCATTCACAACATCATCCATGGGAGTATCAAAGTCACCTATAGTCTGATGGTCACCACTAACATCACCATGCACATCATCCTGGATAGGATCTGGTGAAGAGTCTAGGGGAACCGGATTCACATCGATCAAGTCACCACTACCTTGTGAATCCACTTTCTCTGTCTTATCAATGTCATCAATGGTCTGATCCTCAATGAAGACAACATCTCTGCTTCTCACGAGTTTCTTCTGAACTGGATCATAGAGTCTATAACCAAACTCACCATCTAGACCATAACCAATAAAAATGCATTGTCGAGCCTTGGCATCCAACTTGGATCTTTCATCCTTTGGAACATGAACAAATGCTTTACAACCGAACACACGTAGGTGATCATATGACACGTCTTTACCAAACCAAACTCTATCTGGCACATCACCTTTCAAAGGAACACTAGGAGACAGATTTATCACATGTGTCACTGTATTCAAAGCTTCAGCCCAAAACGATCTTGGTAACTTTGCATCTGACAACAAACATCTGACTCTCTCAATCAATGTTCGGTTCATTCTTTCAGCTAACCCATTTAACTGTGGAGTCTTTGGTGGTGTTCTCTGATGTCTGATTCCCTGTCGCAGACAATACTCATGAAACGACCCTGTGTACTCGCCACCATTATCAGTACGAATGCACTTCAACTTCTTCCCAGTTTCCCTTTCAACTGATGCTTGAAACTGTTTAAACACCTCAAAGACTTGATTTTTAGACTTTAAAGTGTAAACCCATAGCTTTCTTGAACAATCATCAATGAAAGTCACAAAGTAAAGTGCACCACCATGTGATCTTACTTTTATCGGACCACAAACATCTGAATGGACCAACTCTAGCAACTCTGATTTCCTATGAGGAGGATGGCTTCTAAATGAAACTCTTTTCTGCTTTCCTGCTAGACAATGAGTACAATTCTTCAGTGTAGCATTCTTTAAACCTGAAAGTTGATTCTTCTTCGCTAAACAGTTAAGCCCCTTCTCACTCATGTGACTGAGTCGTTTATGCCACAACTCAGTTGAGTTATCATTCAGTGTCACATTCACCGTCTCTCGAGAAGTCAAAGCTTGCATCAAGTACAAATTTGAGCTCTTCTTTCCTCGAGCCACAACCAAGGAGCCTTTAGTCAGCTTCCACTGCCCTTCACTGAAGGTGTTACAAAATCCCTCATCATCAAGCTTTCCTGCAGAAATCAAATTCAAACGGACATCCGGTGCATGTCTGACATCCTTGAGAGTTAACTTTGTTCCATTGTTACTTACCAAGCTAACATCTCCCATACCAATAACCGAAACCAAACCATCATTACCCATCTTCAATACCCCAAAATCACCAGGAGTATAAGATGTGAAGAATTCCTTCCTCGACGTGACATGAAGTGATGCACCAGTATCAATCACCCAACTAGTCTCGTCGCATGCTAGGTTGACCAAATTCTCATCACAAATAACTAACAAATCTTCACGAGTAACAGTAGCAACACGCTCGGATTTTTCATCGTCATTCCGGTCGTGTTTATCACCACCACCTTTGTTCTCTTTCTTCCACTTGAAGCAATATTTCTTGATATGACCTTTCTTACCACAATGATGACACTCAAGATTCTTGTATCTCGATCTTGACTTGCTTCGGCTTTTATCTCTACCCTTTCCATCTTTGTCTCTGTTTCTCCCCCTGTTCTCGATAACCAACACCTCGGACTGTGATGTAGAACCCTGAGATCTTCTTCTAACCTCTTCATTCAACACACCACTCTTAGCCAAATCCAAAGTAATAATACCCTGTGGGGCAGAATTAATGAGTGAGACTCGAAAGGTCTCCCAAGAGTCTGGTAGAGTAGCAAGCAACCAAAGTCCTAAAATCTCGTCATCAAATTTGACACCCATACCAAGCAACTGATTCATCATACTCTGAAATTCACTAACATGGTCAGCTATAGACATTCCTTCTTTATATTTCAGCGCCATCATTTTCTTTAGCAAAAATAACTTGTTATTGCCCGACCTCGAAGCATACAAGCTTTCAAGCTTCTCCCACAATGTTCGAGCATGTGTCTCCTGATCAATGTGATTGTAAACATTTTCTTCAACAAATTGCCGAATAAAGCCACACACTTGTTGATGCTCAAATTCCCATTCTTCATCACTTTTCGAATCGGGTTTTTGAGTAGTAAAGACCGGAAGATGCAAAGCCTTCACAAACAACAAGTCCTTCATTTTATTCCGCCAAAGTTGATAATTTGTGCCATTCAACATAATCATCTTGCTCGTATTAATTTCCATAATTATCTGACACAATAACCAAGCTCTGATACCAGTTTGTTGGGAAGAAACCGAACAACCGAAACAAAGCGAAAGCACAACCGATGTTCTTTCTCTCCTTATAACTCCTGTAAAAATTATGGCAAGCACAATAGCATAAGATATGTTCTCTAGCAACCTTAATCAACCACAAATCAACTAATGCAACCACAACAAAAATAAATAGAGACACCGATATTTTTACGTGGAAAACCCCTTTAAATCAAGGGTAAAAAACCACGGGACTTTAGAGTCCGATAAAGAGCTCTACTATCATCAAATGTTCGACTACAAGATCACAATATCAAGCCTACAACAAGCATTCAACTCCGACAAGGCTAACAATATGTAATCTTTAGCAAAAGAGAGAAAAATGAGAGAACATCACCAAAAACGAAGCTGCTGAAAAATGGGTATTTCCGACGCTACAAGACTCGGATGAAAAATCCGACCGTACAAAGTCAAGAACACCTTATCACCTAGCTGCTGTCCAAAAATCAGCTCAATCGAACCACGGATGGACCTTCGATCGAAGAGTTGATCACTGCTGCACCAAGCTTGAAAATCTGATTTTTTTCTATTCTCTTTCTCTCTATTTTTTCTTTAGCTCTCTGCAGAAAAATTTCTGCCCACTCCCGTTAATAAGCCAAAAAATTGGCTTTTGACAAAACCAAAAGAAAAAGGAAGGCAAAACATTTGTGCCAGAAAATATGGGTTTCCCACATAGTGGGACCCATACCCAACAAAAGGGACCACCTCTTGCAACTTGTCTTCTTCAATCATTAGACCATCTCTCACTACTCCACATGTTATATGAGGTTCCCAAAAAGAACCAAAGTGATAGGCTGCACTTTCCTCTTAGCAAAATCTCCCTTTTAAATTTTCTCTACTCCCATGTGATCTTGCGGTTCTTATTCGTGCCCGTATAGGATATAGGCATAGCCAAGTACCCAACCGAACTAGCTTTAATATTAATATCAACTTTTAACTTAATTACCATATATTATCATGAATGATTAAATGTTTCAAAGTGTTGTTCCAGCAACTTATATTTAAAATCAAGATAAAATAAATGTCAAAATGAATTCGTAATTTAACTATTAATTTGTTATTGTTAAATAATTATTGGTGTAGTGATAAATGATTTGCATTGTTTAAATCTTTATTGACATCAAATTATCACCATATATAGTTGGTATTGATCCAATTCACAACTTTTAAATCTAAACCCTAATTAAAATTATTGTAGGTTAATGATTATATAAATAAAATTAAGTTAAAACTCGATTAAATGATAAAAAAGATAATTATATATTCAAGTGTTAAACACCATGCATATGTGCTAACATAGGGTATGATTACGAAAGAGTGGAATCCCCCACAAAATATTTCAACCCCATTTTCCCTAATTGCCTCCCCATCTCTCAAACACACATACACATACAAACGGTAAGTGCTTTGAGAGAGACAATTGATAGAAATGATGGTTTCCCTTATCCTTGTCTTTCCATTGCAAACGAACGTGTCTGGGGGAAACCATATACTAATATACTAATTTGATTGCTTAAAGGAAAAGCATTGTATCCCCTTTGATCATCATTATCATCACCTTTTTTTATCTTTTTAGTGCAAACTTGTCCTTCTTACCTCATTGTTGGAATCTCATATAGGACACTAGTCGAATCTCCTCTTGCAGGAAGGGGAAAAGAAAGCTGCAAATTATAAAGAACAAAATCCTTGTAACATTTCGATTCCATGTCTTAAAGGTTTCCATTTCCATCTTTAATTTGGGTTTTCATTTTCCTTTTCCATGAGAAAGTCTCAAGTTGGGAATGGGATCCACCTAACGGATGAGTAGGAGCAAGATCAATAGAAGATTCTTTATATTTCCTAACATTTTTACTTTTCTTAAAAATTTAATTTCAGTGAAGTGAGATTAATATTAGTTGGCTTGATACTGTTGTATTACAAAAAAATTAAAAGTTCAATTTTTTTATACAAAAGGTTGAAGTTTAAAACATACTTAAAAACTAGTTCATAGGGTGAGAAGAATTTTGGGTAGTTTAGAAATGTATCATTTTATAAACTCTAATAATATTATGAATTCATTATGTTATATTATAATGAATAAACATATATGCAAATACATAATACTATATCGCTAAAAATAAAGTAATTTGTCGACTGACATATAATTCGATTGGTATCAACATTATTGCTAGTGTAGGAAGACATGGATTTAAGTACGCTAAAACGTGTTTATCCTTCTTTTTAAGAATATGGAAGAAGTTATAGATTGTTCTAAGCATTGCATAAAACAGAAGGTTATAATTTTTTTTTAACAATTTCTAAAAAAAATGATATTATGTGATTTAGTTACAATGTATAGATTTTTCTTTTGAACAAATACAATATATAGATTGTAAAGTCATTTAATACACAAGTTATGGAGCTTTTAGATTTCATTAATAAATTAAAGTTGTAACATATATCTTATAGGGTATAATAAAATAAATTAAAAAATTAAATATACAAAAACAAAACACTAGTTATAAAATTTAAAAACTCTACAGATTTAATAATTCCAGTATAGATTTATAAAATACTTTGCAACTAATATATATTTGATTTTAAATAGAAAAGATATCAGGAATGAAACCTACGGGCTGCCAGTATAGATTTATAAAATACTTTGCAACTAATATATTTTTTTATTTTAAATAAAAAAGATATCAGGGATGAAACTAGCCGTCTGCCAAGTGTTGGCCCCTTAAAATGGAAAATTTTTTATTTAGGCCCTTTAAAATTTTTAAAATTTTAAATTAGTAAAAGAAAAATTTCACTTTGGCCCCTCTAAAAATGATAAAATTTTAATTTAATCTTTTAAAAATTACATTTTTACTGTCATAAAACTTACAATTTAATTTCGGCCCAAAAAAATTCTAACTTCACCCTTATAAATATATATATTTTTCGGGGGTAATTGTTCTTATTATAATAATTTCCTCAATGATAATTACATTTACCAAATGAAAGAACTTTGGAGAACACTTAATTTATTCAAAATGTTAAAACAACTATGGTAGCTATTAAGGACAAAACTATTATTTCAATTCCCATCACAATTCTCCTTCAACTTCTCAAAGTCATATTCTCTTCTTTCATTTCAATTATATGAAAGCAACAAAAGAAAATAGAAAAAGGTAGTGCACTAGCTTCTTCTTCTTCTTTTCCATATGATGTTTACAGCTTAAAACACACAAAAGAAATATTGTTGTTGCTTACTTATTCTGACAAACAAGACCTTATAAGGGAGCATCACAGTTCTTTTTAAAATTCCATATTTAACCTATTTGATTGGAAGAAACAACATTTGATTGAATTATAATATTTTTTAGATAACATCACATCTCATTTCAATTTATTGTGTAAAATTAAACTTTTGTTACATCAATCCAATCAGAGTTTATATTAACACTTTGTTTTATTTTGGGTATTTTAAATTGGTTGGGCCATGATTGTTGACTGGGTCTCAATTTTCAGGGCTTTTGCTTAATTTTTTAGATTGAATTTAGTTTAGAGTTTTTGGGCTTTAAGAAAAATAAATGAGCTGAAATCCAAAATTTGGCAGGCTTTTCTTATATCATTGTTTTCTATTTTCATTTTTTAGAACTTTTTAAAGGAAAAGATTGTTGAAGGATTGATTATGATATTTACCAACTGAAAACTTAAATATAAGGTTTTTGGTTCAATTGATATACATTTTTTCGAGAATTTTTTTACTTTAAACTTCGTAGCTAGATCTATTTTGATTTTTTTTTGTATACATTAGTCTTAGAACTTGGAAACTTTTCTCAAATTGATCTTTGAATTTAGATTTCATTAAGGTGCGATAATATGCCACTCTAAGATTGCATCACGCCATCACCTAAAAAAAATGGCATGGTACAATTTCAAAACAAGACATCATCATACTATAATGGAATCCAAGCTCATAGATCAAACTAGGAAAAGTTGCCATGTTCCAAAACTAATGTTGACTTTTGAGACAAGGTCTATTGAATGAGTTGAGTAGTATTCGGCAGTGCCCATTACAGACTGCTATTGAGGCGGTTAAATTACTTGTCTTATTTGGATTGGCAATTTAATGAAAGAAATCTTTAAACATGTTAATGTGAAGTTATTCTGAAAATCTTAAGGTCAATTTATGGAAATCAATCATTGGCTTTTGAAGATTTGATTGGATTCAAATGAATCAATTCAATCCTTAGAATGTCGAGATTTGATCGAGACTACATTGATGATTTTGGAGAGCATATCTTCGACTAATTGTGCTTTGAATAATATATGTTGAAATTGTTATTTTTAAGGAGTTGCTTTATATTCAATTAGATTCTATGTTAGCAAGTTGGAATTGATGTATGCCCTAATCCTTGTCTAGGTTATGTATGAAAGCTTATTAAGAGTACTTGAATTTGTTCATTAAGGAAATGCGTTATGAGATAATGTAAACTGAATTGTAAACATTGAGTGATTACTGCCCAAGTTCTCAAAGGGAGGATTTGGAGGTAAGTGTTCTAGTATTTAGGTACAAACGTGATATCTCTATACTTAGGGAGTGATAGAGTGTGAATCATTTGTTTTATTTGTGATTAAAAATAGTAGATTACTTACTGAGCTAGGCTCCGCAATCATAATGAAATCAAATTGCATAAACAAATCCTTAGTGTTCTTTATTTTTATTTGCACAGCTCTCAACAATGCAAGTTGTAGTGACTGCTGAATTCAAGCACTTCCATTAACAATTTTTATATTAAGCAAACAACAACTATAGATAGTAAGATTGACCAAAAAAGAACAAATATTAAAATGGACCTAATTACCAAATTCCAAAGCCAAATATTACATTAACCTTTTTTTATTTAATTGTTTTATTTGTTTCATTTATTTATTGTTTAATTTTTAAAATGAAAAAAAAAGACTCAAAATATAAAACCAAAATGAAAAATAATAAAAAAAGAATGAACCAAGCCTATGTAATAGGTGTGTACCGATGCTTACAAAAGGTTTAAAGTCGAAAAGGAAATGTTTCCATCTGTAAATCACTCTAGGAGGCGTAAAACCCATTTCTCTTTAACATGTGTGACAATGAAACATATGAATTTATCCTAACTTTTCACAATTGAACCATTCGGTCATAACTTCGGATTAAACCTTTCAATCAATTACTTAATTGAATCCCAAGTTTAACACTATTCATCTTAATGTGTATGAATTATTAGGTTCCTAACAAAATTACAATGGGAAAAAGATTACTCAGTTAAAAGAAAACTATACCTAATGTTAAAAGATGGGATATAGTAACCTATTATGACACCCAAATTGTTGTGAAATCAAGATGATCTTAACGAAACATTTCAATAACCAGCCTCATAGTGCAGTATAATCTTACCAAAATATCTTGAATTGTCACATTAAGCTCTATGTAGTGCCATCTATATGGCAAGCCATATTAATCTTACAACTTAAAATTAACTCTTAGACTTGGAAAAACAATCTCTATGAATGTATAATTCTATAATCAAAGTTTTGAACAATTAGCCATGGTCAAGATCAAATGAGATATGTCTTTAATATCTCTTCGAGTGATAGATCCTCTCTAGATCACTTATCCATCTTCATATGATTCGTGTTAAGCCCAAAATATCCTACCTTAAGCATTCATCAATAGCAAACATATTTCATGATTAATTAAAGCATAACCTCCCTCGTATAAGATGAACTAATATCTTAAGTCACACGACTAATTTGCAAGACAGCTACGTGAGAACTTGTTCAAGACACTTAAATAATTCTATCAAGTAAACTTCTCTCAACAAATCATATCCAAAGAACAAGTTTCCATAACAAGTACCAATTGTTATCCTCAAATGTCTTGCGTACTTCAACTTAAGGAGTTGGTTGCACGCATCCTATACATGAAAACTTAGCATATGTTAGTTTCTATTGCATTACCAATACCCCATCTGGGCAATGCATTAGAGGATTTCGTAATTACAACTTGTTTTTGTTGAGTATGCCTCATTTTTCAGTCAAATTTGAAAGATAATCTTCCAGTTAAACTCACTTTATTGTTTTAATCGAACTCTGATTAGTCTAGATTATTTTATTATTATTATTTGACCTACGAATTTAGCCTATAAATAGACTCTTTTACTACCTTAGAAAATACACCCATTAAAAGATTAGAACTCATAACACTTATAAAGAATTTTGTATTTATGTTTTGAGGATTCTTTGTTTTCTGGTTTCAAGGTTTAGTTTTTATCTTTATCTTTTGTACTCTTGTTATTTTACCATTATAGTAAAATTATCTTTACTCATGATTTTTTATCCTCTTTGAAGGCGTTTTCCATGTTAAATTTGTGTCTTCAATTTTTTAGTTTCTTCCACTAGTTTTTACTTGTTCATTGCTTAATCGATTCTATTTCTGAAAATTGATATCAAGAGCTAGTTCAATTTTAGTAGATCAGCCCGTTCAGAAATGGCAGCAACAAGTTTTGATATTGAGAAGTTCCATGGTGTCACAAATTTCAATCTGTGGCAAGTTCGGGTGATGGCAATTCTAGTTCATACCGGCCTGAAAAAGGTTATTACCAGGACAAAGCCTGAGAATCTAGATCAAATAGAATGGGAAGAGCTTGATGAAAAGGCACTATCTACAATCCAATTGTGCCTTGCGAATAAAGTATTACAAGAGATATTAATAGAGAAAACCTCACTCGTCTTGTGGAAAAGATTAGAACTCTTTATGCGACTAAGTCTCTAGCTGTTTAAATAGTGTCTATTTACATTTTGCATGAACAAAGGTAATCACATTAGTTCATATATTACTTTTTCAAATGATTTAAAGAACGTTGAGGTTAAGATTAACAATAAAGATTAGGCTATGTTATTATTGTGCTTTTTACCCTTTTCATACAAGTCTTTCAGGAAACCCTGATTTATGGTTGACACAAACTCTCATTCGAGGATATGAAGGTCATTTGTTAAGTAAAGACAAACTCAACAATGAGTTTGGTTTCTGATAGCAAGGAAGATAGGCAAGCTTCCATTTTGGTAGCATCAAATAAGCGAGACAAAAGGTGTCACTATTGTAAGAAGTTAGGTCACGTCAAAATAGAGTGTTATAAACTACAAAATAAAATGATTGCTGAGAGTAACGAGGAAAATGTAGTTGGTGCTAATTTGGCCTACGAAAGCAGTGATAATTTCTTGTTAGTGTCAACAAGCGATAGCTCTGAGCTTACGTTCGAGTGGATCCTAGATTCAGGATGTTCTTTCCACATGTGTTCTAACAGAAAATGGTTCTCCGCATACAGTTTGATTGAAGGTGGAGTTGTGCACATGGAAAACGATTCATCCAGTAAGGTAATCGGTATTGGTACTGTTAAAATTAGGATGCACAATAGGATGGTTAAACTCTTAGATGTCAAGTATGTACCTGATTTATGAAGGAATTCATCACATTGAGTATTTTAGACTCGAAAGGTTGCAGAATCACATGAGTCGAGTAGCATTAAGGTGTCTCATAGGGCTCTTGTTTTATTAAAAGGTAAAAGGACCCGTCTTTATATTCTGAAAGGTTCTACAGTGATCGTAAGCTCTAAATTATATAGTTTTTTTAGTAGTTTATGGCACCTTTTTACTTAAAAATATATTATTCCTGAGTATTTGATAGTTAAAAGGGTGAATTTTGTTCATTTTAAGGTAAGGGGCATGATGTAATAAAGAATGTAATTCTATGTTATTTTCCATTAAATATGTGCATAATTTAAATATTTTATTATTTTATGTAACATATTAATTTTGATTTAATTTATTGTAATTGGACCAAAGAATTATGAATGGTTTATTTGTTAAATCCACATTGACATGAGCCTATTTTTCACTATGGACAGCAACATCAAGCAAATTGGGTCATGATGAAATTAATTTGATCCAATTAAAATTGGTGCAATTGATGAACAAGTTTGGTAAGAATTTAAGTCATCAACCCATCCAAATAAGAGAGAATGAAGCCCAATTTGGCAAGGGCATTTGAGCAGCTCAAAATTCACTTTGGGATATTTATTCAGAGGTCCTCACACTTGCAAAACATTTAGAAATCAGCCTTCAACAATTACCCTTGAAATCGTCCACTACCTTGCTTGATTCAAGCATGATTTCATGCATGAATCAAGCAACCAACAACCACTCTCTTCCACAATATAATGTCGGCCAAGCATGAGAGCATATCATGTGATTTAAAATGTTATTTTTAGCAAACCTACTAGCCATCCCTCTAGTATAAGTAGACCCTCTCATTTCACTATTCAATCATCCTTCAATCATTCCTCATTTCATCCTTTAGCATACATTCATCCATCCTTTCATTTCTCTCTAACTTTCATTCTTTTCCTTTCCTTTTTCAACCATCTCATTTCTCTATTTAGCTAAGTAATTCCTAGAGAGAAAACTTTTTCTTAGCCGGCCATCTTTAGGAGCAGTTTGTGGAGGAGTAGCCGTGAGAATTAGAGGAAGCCTCTACGATTAGTGATCACACTATCAAAGAGTTTTTTCTTCCTTTTGTTATTATTTAATTATTCATTATGTTTGCAATTTGCTTTGTTGTTTTCTCATTAATAATGATAGCTTAATTTTTTTTAGCTAGAATGATTACATTTATTAATAAAGTTCATTAAGTTATGTTCATAATGCTCTGTGCCTCAATCGATTATGCTTTCAATTAAAATCATGCATGTATTTCATTCGTTCAAATATGATTGAATGCACTAGAATCAATTGAGCCATCCTAGCTAGATGACGATTAATAGATGCAATAATTGAAAGCTGCATACTTAATTTAGATCATAGCCTGATTAAATTAAAGGTATGTAATAACTCGAGAAAGCTCTATTACTTTGCATAACTTTTAGATTTGTGTGATTAAATTGTTTCAAACCTAATCTGTCCCTATTACTTCGCATAAAATCTAAGAAACCCTTAGTTAAGTAGTATGCATGTTTTTCTAAGTAAAAGATTTTGAAATGACTTAATAATGGTTTCAAAAAGTTCATGAAAGATCAAGTTGCCATGGAAGATTTTCCAGAACATTGTGAACATGATGAAAATGATCTAAGTCAAATGATGTAGTTGTTCTAGCCTATTCATGTTATCGTTGTTGAAATCTTGTGAATTCTGCTGCTAAATCACCTTATCCATTTTAATTATTCATCACATTTAGGTTAATTTGCATTAGGGATCACTTTGCATCTAGATAATATTTAACTTAACATCAACCAATCAAACTTATTTGTTTTTTTACCAATTGTTAATATTAATTTGCAAATATTGATTAACATATACAGCCCTATGGAGACGATAACTCTTATCTTATTACTTGATAACAATTGTGTACACTTGCACAAACCTAACATTACAATGACCAGTGAAACCGGACGTCCCTCGTCCATTACGAAGTCAAAGTCAACTCGTTGGAGTGGAGGCAACTTAGTCATAGGAGGGAAAAAGATATGACGATTTTGTTGAAGAGGTTCTCTTTTGGATGCATGTTTGAAAAGTTAGGACATTGTGTTCGTGAAAATCAACCCAAGTTAGTTTGATTGCCAGTGCACAAGTCAAAGCTAGAAATAATTCAGCTTCTAAGCACAGATTTGACTCAGTTAATTCCCTGCATAGTTCAAGATAGGCCCGTGATGGGCTTTGGCAAAGATGGCGTTGTGGAAATATGAGTCAAGGTGGAGATTTGAGTATGCCTCATAATTTAGTCAAATTTGATAGATAATCTTCTAGTTAAATTTTTATTAGTTTAGTCGAACTCTGATTAGTCTAGATTATTTTATTATTGTTTGACCTACGAATTTAGCCTATAAATAAGCTCTTTACAACCTTAGAAAATACAGTCATTAAAATATTAGAACTTATAACACTTATAGAGAATTTGTGTTTACATTTTGAGGGTTCTTGTTTTTGAGTTTTGGGGTTTAGTTTTATCTCCATCTTTTATACTCTTTGTTCACTTGCCATTATAGTAAAATTATATTTACCCGTGGTTTTTTTATCCTCTTTGAAGAGGTTTTCCACGTTAAATTTATGTGTTTAATTCTCAATTTATTCCACTATTTTTTTGTTGTTCGTTGCTTAATCTGGCCGATCTCCGACAGTTTATAATTTTATTACAATGCCTTATTTATAATATGAGCTTCGTCTTATTAGTACTTTGAACAAATTATAAGTTAATCGTACAAACATGAAAGAATATCTTTCAATTATTATTAGCGTAAATATCCTTTAGAGAAGATGCTTAAATGAAATTCTCAACCAAATCCAATCAAGGTTTGTAGTTAGAGTAGTAAACTACTTTCCTATGGAGGAAAAGACTAGAGAGGTATTCGTTAAATAGAATTATAGTCACTTACAATGCATGCTATGATCTGTTTTTTATTTCTGAAATCTCTTTGCGATGAGATAACGGCCTTATTAAACACTATTGGTGGGCTGCCAAACATGACTCCAAGGGGATACATTGATTGAATCGGACTTAATTTA
Organism: Gossypium hirsutum; assembly: GCF_007990345.1. Classification (NCBI taxonomy): domain Eukaryota; kingdom Viridiplantae; phylum Streptophyta; class Magnoliopsida; order Malvales; family Malvaceae; genus Gossypium; species Gossypium hirsutum. The sequence continues at coordinate 14,560,200 of NC_053429.1, forward strand.
TAGGCAGTGACCGTAGGTGGGTTGGTTTCCTTATTCAACCGGACTTGGTAGCGAAGCAAGGTTGGAGGCTCATTCATAATACTAATCACCGAGTTATAAGGTCTTAAAGGGAAAATATTTCCCTAATTGTGCTTTCATCGATTCTAACTATTGGGCAAGCCAAGGATGTCCTGAACTTAGACTTGAAGTGGCAGACTGGAGAAGGGAGAGGCGTACAGGTTGCAAAGATAAGGGGTTACTGATGCTTCTGAATTTCAAATCATTGGTACTTCCTATATCACTCTCAGACGATGCAAGGGTCGACAACTTTACTGAAAGGATAGATGGTAGTGGAAAATAGAGCTCATAAATGGAGAATTTTCTCCACCTGATGCAGAAGCAATTTGTTGCATCCTTGTCTATGAATCACGGCCCAAAGATACTTTGGAGTGGCATCATAGAAAAACGGGTGTGTACACTGTCAAGAGTGGGTATATGACTATATGTGTCTTCTAAAAGCAAAACATGGTAGAGGAAGTTGGATGTCTCTGTGGAACTTAGAGCTACCTTTAAATTATTCTCTTGGCAGGCTTGCTATGGTATACTACCTTTCGGATGAAAATAGCAAGGAGAATTCACGTCATTGACCTTCTGTGTCCAAGATGCCATTCCACTAATGAGGATGACTGCATGCTTTAAAGCAAATATGGGGCATACGAAATTAGACCGTTAATAACAATGTTTCACCTCTAGCGCGAGCTGTTGGTAAAGCTAAAGTGTTCCTATAGGAATACTACAATCTTGCGCAATCAGCTAAGACTACCACCGCTACTCATACTGGTATAAATTGGCTGCCTCCTCCAGCAAGCCATGTAAAAGTAAATTTCGATGCCACCTTTTTTGCAACATCACCTGGAGCAAGATTGGGGTGCTATCCGGTGACCTGGATGGTTTTATACTGGGAGCACTGCTCTTCCAAAGAGTGAATCGAATCCGTGCATGACAAAAGCAATGGTAGATAAGGCCATAGACTTACTCACCAAATGGTACATCAATGTATATGGTTACAGGATCACTGCAGGACATTAAGTGGTTTGTTAGCGAAAACAGATTATTAGTCATTGGACCATATAAATGATGCAGCAAAGACTACACGGGTTCGAAGATGAGATCACACCTTTTCGAAGACAAGCAAAACAAGTAGCACACTCGTTGACTAAATTAATGTTATTGAGCAGGATGATATCGCAGTTATGTGGATACCGTTAATATATGATGAATGAATTATGTTTATTTGAGAAAAAAAAATTATCATTTCTCAAAGTTAAATTTCGTATCCTGTCTCACAACCATGTCTTAAGTGGCATCAATTGGGAAATAAAGAAAAGTGGAGAGAAGGTTGTATCAGAAGAAAACAAGTAAAAACGCAGAGATT